>NC_068446.1:32580912-32880912 GCF_023373465.1 Oncorhynchus keta | reverse complement strand
TCTCCGCATGTGTGGTTCCTACCATGATGCATGGCGGAGGAGGTGTGATGGTGTCGGGGTGTTTTGCTGGTGACACTGTCAGTGATTCATTTAGAATTCAAGGCACACTTAACTAGCATGGCTACCACAGCATTCTGCGGCAATACGCCATCCCATCTGGTTTGCGCTTAGTGGGACTATCGTTTGTTTTTCAACAGCTCCAGGCTGTGTAAGGAATATTTGACCAAGAATGAGAGTGATGGAGTGCTGCATCAGATGACCTGGCCTCCACAATCACCCAACCTCAACCCAATTGAGATGGTTTGGGATGAGTTGGACCACAGAGTGAAGGAAAAGCAGCCAACAAGTGCTCAGCATATGGGAACTCCTGCACAACTGTTGGAAAAGCACTCCAGGTGAAGCTTGTTGAGGGAATTCCAAGAGTCTGCAAAGCTGTCATAAATGCAAAATGTGGCTGCTTTGAAGAAATCTAAAATGTGAAATATATTTTGATTTGCGTAACACTATTTTGGTTACTACATGATTCCATATAAGTTATTTCATAGTTTTTTTTGATGTCGTCAGAATTTTTCTACAAAGTAGAAAGTAGTAAAAATAAAGTAAAACCCTTGAATGAGTAGGTGTGTCCAAACTTTTGACTGATACTGTATATATATTTTAGTTCTGGTTGCGGATCCCATGCAGTACCTCCGCGGACAGACCCCACTTTGAGAACCCCTCTGCTAGTGCCTGTCCTAGATCTAGTGTGTGTCCTAGTGTTCTTTCTGACCTCAGGTTTGGCATGGTGCTGCCTGTCAAACACAGGTGCCCTTTGTTGTGTCTGTCTGCAGTCCAGGAGAGTGCTTCTGCCTCCACAGGGCCTCACACACAAAGGAATGTTTAGTAGGATACATTACACAGGGACTGCTTGTTTGTTTGGGACCTAACAACAGTAACCTGATGACATCTTAGTCAGGTCAGGGGAGGATTTTAACCTCTACAGTAAAGTGAATGCTGCACTTCTTTCCAACAGGATTATATTTTTAGTTAGAGGACATGACTTGTAAAAAGTTTTTTTTAAAAGTTCCTCTTCAAGGAATACCTAGGATAGGGTAAGTAAGTAAGGGTAAGTAATCCTTCTCACCCCCCAAAAAAGAGATTTAGATGCAAGTGGCTGTTCCACTGGATGCCATAAGGTGTATGCACCAATTTGTAAGTCGCTCTGGATAAGAGCGTCTGCTAAATGACTTAAATGTAAATGTAAATGTAAAAGTTCTCAATGTCTTCTAGCTACTGTTTGTACTCAATACACTCTATTTCAGCCCCCATCTTGTAGCTGGCCCGTGGTGAGCCCCATGTTCCTCTCCCGGTGTTTGTGAGTTGATGAAAAGGCTGCTTTGTTGTGTTTCAGTAATGGACCATCACATTGAGCTTGACTTCCTCACAGAAATGACTGTTATATGAAGTCAAGCCAGTTTGGGTGCCTGTGGTTTGTTGTCTGTCTGTCTGTCTGTCTGTCTGTCTGTCTGTCTGTCTGTCTGTCTGTCTGTCTGTCTGTCTGTCTGTCTGTCTGTCTGTCTGTCTGTCTGTCTGTCTGTCTATTTGCCCCCTGGCTTTCTCTCAGCCCATGTGAGACGGGATGGGAAGTGGACAGTTTCCACGGCGACAGAAGAGTGACAGTCAGTCACCATGGGTGACCCAGACGCCCCCGCTGAGTGGCTGAACTCCAGTGGAACTGCAAGCAGAAAGCATTCTGTGGTTTTTGGTGACAGAAGGTCAAAAGGCATATTTGGGTTCTGTTGTTGAAGTTTGTTTGTGGTTGACTCTTTACTTCTCTCCACTCTGCTCCTCATTGGTTATTTCTTGTTTTTTGTCCATCTGCGTCGCTCTGTCTGCAGTCTCCATCTTGTTTCTTTCCAGTGTGTGGCCGACGTGACAACAGCTGGAGAGGGAGTCAGAGAAAGAGCCACCTTCAAGGCTATGCTGAATCCATTACCTCAGCTGACACAGAGATGACAATGACATTTTCAGTCACAACGTAACCCAGCTATAAACTGGAGCTGTTTGACATGAAAGGTATCCATTTGGTTTTATTTTGCTGTGGTGCATGAGTTCACTACATGTGTTTTCTTTTGAGAATTAAGAAGACTGTTTGGTCTGTAGATGTCTTTAGACGATTACACAGAGGCCATACTGAAGTGTAAAACTGGTCGCCATCAGCTCCTGCCTGCATGAGGCTCATGTAGAAAAACTCACTGAGTAACCATGTTCTCATACAATGTGATGTGTTGACGTGGAATAAGTTGTTATGTCTCTATTCCAGTGGACCTCTTGTGGCCCTTTGCTCCTCTATGGGCTCAATGTAATAAGTCAAGTAAGTCAAGTCTTTATTCCGGGTCCAGGAGCTTCTCTTTACACTGTAAAACAAGCTAGGATCAATAATTAGTTTTGTAAGCTAGGCTGTGGCTAGTATAGTTTGTAGACTGTGACTCTCAGTAACCCGTTAAGGGCATGGGGCGCTATACAGGACACAGCTGACCTTGTGACACACTGTCTAAGAATCTGTTAGTTTAGATAATACCTCATTTAGCCTCTGTTTCTGTGAATAAATAAATACAGAAGGATATATAAATGCTGAAGTGACCGTTAGGAGGAGAGGCCACACACACCATGCAGTGGCTCCAAACATACTGTTCCTCTAGGGATGTATTTCTTCTACACTGAATTTATTTGCTTTATGGTGAAATCGGCCACCTCGGTATATGCCGAGGCCAATGTTACACCAGGGAGTGGTTGGCTATGAGTGGATTAAGACTTTTCCATTGACCAGCGGTTTACAGAGGTTATAATCTTGGGTCCCATTGAGTGATTTCCCGTTAAGCCCAGGAAAGCTGTCAAATGCTACTTACTGGAATCCAGTGGAATTTGTAGCTAGTGCTGAGTCGTTGGCAGCGACGTGCACAGACACAAACTCACAGGAAGTGGCAGATAGGACTGTCTCTGGACAATGAGGTTCTCTTTTATACAGTACAGAACAGAGCAGGGCAATAAACTAGTATTTATTTTATCTAGTATTTATTTTATCAGTTTTGACTGAAATTACTGTAATGGCTCCTGAATTTACACAGGGCCGGCTCCGATTGTTGTCGGAGAGATAAATCATGTCATAACCAAGTAATTCAATAATTTGAGGGATATATTGAAGCTAGTGGGCGGTCGGTTGGTCTGTACCTCGCAACTTGTATGATATTCAGACCTGCCTTACATGCACTCATTTCATGATGAAACGAGATAACTCACGAAACAAGATAACTCATGTCTTTGTGTGATTCAATACATTGCAATATGTTGTATAGATGTTGTAGTAAATATCCTCTGTAGTTTGTTGCCGTTTCTGTTGAAATGATTGAGTAACTGGCCATTATTGTATGTTAGTGAAAACATTCTTGTCTGTAATTTCCTTGTAACACACACAGACACTGCCCTCGTCATAATATTGTGCCATGGAGCTGTCATCCTCACCCATGGAATGTCCTTCACTGTTGCGTCGAGAGTTCCGTCTGTGTTAGTTGTGTCATGGCTTGAAAGATAAATAAAATAAGACGTTCCAAACCCTCCCAGTAGATGGAGACAGCGCAGGGTGAACAGACAAAATATATGGTCTAAAATGGATTATCATGGAAAGAGAGAGAATGTATTCTTTGAATGTAAATGCCTGTTTGCCTACTGCTGTAGAACATGTGTTGTGTGATATTTTGGCATGTGTTCTAGTTTGAGAATTCAAGTGGCTGAATTGGTGCAGAAAATTAAAACGTCAGGGCATTCTGAATTCACACACACACACACACACACACACACACACACACACACACACACACACACACACACACACACACACACACACACACACACACACACACACACACACACACACACACACACACACACACACACACACACACACAATGGATGACAAATTCCATTGGATTTACAATGGCCTTTATTTTTCGAATACGATTTGTATTAACACCTCAAGTTCGTATGAGATTTGATCAATAACACCCACCAGAGGGGGCTATTCCATAAGTATTCACAATGAATAAAGCAGGAGCTCCTGCCTCAAACTCCTCCAACAGTGGATCTGGGCTGGAGTTCCGAATGTCCTCCAGTCATTCCGGCATCTTTATTGCTGCCGTCTTGGTAGCAATGTCTCGCGCCATTATCGAGAAATGTTTACCTGACCTCGATGGCTACTCACTGTAATCATGGGGACTGCATTTCTGTGGAGTGTGGAGGTGTGGAGGTGTGTGTGTGTGTGTGTGTGTGTGTGTGTGTGTGTGTGTGTGTGTGTGTGTGTGTGTGTGTGTGTGTGTGTGTGTGTGTGTGTGTGTGTGTGTGTGTGTGTGTGTGTGTGTGTGTGTGTGCATACAGTCAGTTATACCAATGTATATTAATCACTCCCTTCTCTTCTCCCCAGGCTCACATGCAGACTGTCTTGATAAGAAGAACTCAATCACAACATCACTATTAATCACCACTAACCCCCCTCCCTCCCCCTCTCTCTGTCACACGATTAATCACCACTAACACCCCCTCTCTCTTTCTGTCTCATTATTAATTCCCACTACCCCCCTCTCTCTCTCTCTCTGTCTCATTATTAATTCCCACTAACCCCTCTCTCTCTCTTTCTGTCTCTCTCTTTCTGTCTCTCTCTCTCTCCCTCTCTCTGTCTCATTATTAATCCCCACTAACCCCTCTCTCTCTCTTTCTGACTCTCGTATTCTGTCTCTCTCTTTCTGTCTCTCTCTTTTTGTCTCTCTCTCTCTCTCTCTCTCTCTCTCTCTCTCTCTCTCTCTCTGTCTCTCTGTCTCATTATTAATCCCCACGAACCCCTCTCTCTCTCTCTTTCTGTCTCATTATTAATTCCCACTAACCCCCCCCTCCTCTCGCTCTGTCTCATTATTAATCACCACTAACCCACCACCCTCTCTCTCTCTGTCTCACTATTAATCACCACTAACCCCCCTCCCTCTCTCTCACCACTTATAAAGCTGAGTAGGAGCTACCAGCTGCCCTACTGAGCCAGGGCTTGCACGGCACCGCAGCACACATGCATATCATTAATAACTTAATTAGCGCTTCCTGAGTGCAGCCAAGGACATGGATTAGTTGGATAACTAAGGTGTGTGTGTGTGTGTGTGTGTGTGTGTGTGTGTGTGTGTGTGTGTGTGTGTGTGTGTGTGTGTGTGTGTGTGTGTGTGTGTGTGTGTGTGTGTGTGTGTGTGTGTGTGTGTGTGTGTGTGTGTGTGTGTGTGTGTGTGTGTGTGTGTGTGTGTGTGTGTGTGTGTGTGTGTGTGTGTGTGTGTGTGTGTTATTGAAGATGGACACTGCATGAAGATGAACACATTTATTTTCAATGTGTTGGCTGTCACTGTTGTTATTGATAGACTGGACCAAAGGGTCTGTTTCATTCTGGAGGTAATCAACTCTTTTAGATTAACTGCACCGGAATTAAAAGGCTGTCTCCTCCTACAGTTGAAGTCAGAAGTTCACATACACTTAGGTTGGAGTCATTAAAACCCGTTTTCCAACCACTACAAAAATGTATTGTTAACAAACTATAGTTTTGGCAAGTCGCTTAGGACTTACTACTTTGTGCATGACACAAGTAATTTTTCCAAGAATTGTTTACAGACAGATTATTTCACTTATAATTCACTGTATCACAATTCCAGAGGGTCAGAAGTTTACATACACTAAGTTGAACGGCTTTAGAAGTTTCTGATAGGCTAATTGATATCATTTGAGTCAATTGGAGGTATACCTGTGGATGTATTTCAAGGCCTACCTTCAAACTCAGTGCCTCTTTGCTTGACATCATGGGAAAATCAAAAGAAATCGGTCAAGACCTCAGAAATAAAAATGGAACATCTCCACAAGTCTGGTTCATCATTGGGAGCAATTTCCAAACACCTGAAGGTACCACGTTTTTCCAAACACCTGAAGGTACCGATTTCATTGTCCTTTCACTCTGTGCCATATGAGGGATTCTCTAGCATGTTCAATTGAAAGGAAAAGAGAGACTACTCTTAAGAAGAAATGATTCTCTTTTATCTGAACACCTGAATAGAACTGTTAGCCAGACATAACCTGAATCAATACTGGTAGCACAGAGAGTGTTTTGAGATAAGGTTTTGAAGGATTTGATGCTAAAATAGATATGAGGTCTGACTGTGCTTTCTCTTGATATGCAAGCAGAATTGTTATGAAATTATACTACATGTTCACTATACTACCCCGGCAAAATCAACTTCCCCTCCCTTTCAATTTAGTTTAGTTTTGGCATCTTTCAGCAGAGCCACAACCAAGTTAACTCCATCACTCACAGTAAATGTGTTACTTGATTGATTGAGGGGCAATCAGCAGTTCCTATTTTTGGACTTATAAATTAATTATATGTACCCATTGATTCATGAAGAATATAACTTATAACTGCTTCATTACTTAGTCGTACCCCATCATACCCCATCATATCCCGTCATACCCCATTACACCCATCATACCCCATCATAACCCATCATACCCCATCATAACCCATCATACCTCATCAATCCCACAAGACATGCCACAAGAGGTCACAGTCACCAAGTCCAGAACAGACTATGGGAGGCACACAGTTCTACGTAGAGCCATGACTACATGGAACTCTATTCCACATCAAGTAATTGACACAAGCAGTAAAATTAGATTTAAAAAACAGATAAAGAAACACCATATGGAACAGAGGGGACTGTGAAGCAACACAAACATTGGCACACACACACACACACACACACACACACACACACACGATAACATAGGCACTATACATACACATGGATTTAGTACTGTAGATATGTGGTAGATATGTGGTAGTGGTGGAGTAGGGGCCTGAGGGCACAATGTGTGTTGTGAAATCTGTGAATGTATTGTAATATTTAAAAATTGTATAAGCTGCCTTCATTTTGTGTCACGGTTTTCATATGGTGAAGGAGAGTCGGACCAAACTGCAGCGTGTCGATTGCGATCCATGTTTATTTAAACAACGTAACACGAATCAATACATGCACTACAAAACAAATAAACGAAAACGGAAAACAGCCTATACTTGTGTCAACTAACATCGAACAAGGACGTCAAGACACTCAGGACAATCACCCACAATACAACCAAAGAATATGGCTGCCTAAATATGGTTCCCAATCAGAGACAACGATAAACACCTGCCTCTGATTGAGAACCACTTCAGACAGCCATAGACTCTCCTAGAACACCCCACTAAGCTACAATCCCACTAAACTACACACCACATACAAAAACCCATGTCACACCCTGGCCTGACCAAATACATGAAGAAAAACACAAAATACTTCGACCAGGGCGTGACATTTTGCTGGACCCCAGGAAGAGTAGCTGCTAATGGGGATCCATAATAAATACAAATGCAAATCCCCATCATACCCCATCATAACCCAAAATATAGTGTTGTTTTACTCAAACACTATACAGCCTCAAAACATGGCTAAAACTAGATATAATGGATGGTCAGTCCTTGCATCTATAGCTCTGTCTATGAATTTGAGATTAGTTGCATTTCTCTAGCCCCAACCCTCAGCTTTTTACTGAAACAGAGGCGGGGATGTGCTTGTTATTGTTTCAACTGCTGATTGAAGCTTTAATCATACAGGTCAGCTGGAAGTCCAGCTCAGAACAACTGTACATTTGCAGAGTTTGAGTGATGATCTTCTTCCTTTGTTTAGATGTAGCATTCCCGACATGCAGCGTTAGATCAAGTACTGTATGAATGTGTTCAGCCATAACCCATTTAGTTGTCTTGAATGGAGTACTTGTGAGGTAAAGGCTTGGGTCATCTGACATAACTTTGGATTGCTCAGAGAGGCATAGGGAAAACAGCATCACAAAGGCACAGCAGGTATATCGTTTCTGCATCTCAATGTGCCTGTCCGTGCCTGGTATTCATTTTTAAAAATATTGTATTGTCTACTTTCCCTCAACTTTTTACTTCTCTTAGAGCCTGTTCTGCTGGTGTAACCCACTCTGACTCCACCCATTTTGTCCTTCGTGGCTCTGTCATTGGGGGAGACCGAGTTCCGTCTGTGATGCAAGGGCCCAGCTCAGCAGGGCAGATGTGTGATGATGATGATATTAATAATAATAATTATATTATGATGTCATCGCAGAGGGATACCAGAGCCTGGTGTGCTGAATCAGGCTCTGTGGAGAATGAGGGAGGAGAGGGAGGGAGGGAAGATATTTCTAGCAGGCAATGCTCTCTTAAAGAGCAACTGCCCCCAAAAAAACGTCTAATTTAGCAAACAGCCTATGTGGCATCGATATGAGTCAGAAACATGTATTCTACTGTCAAAATTTACTACAAAGTGTAAATAGGACAATTTTGGTCATAAAGTCAGTCTCATCTAAAACTGAGTTTTGTGAGACTTGTGGTCGTGACAACATAAGAACGTAAATGAAGGTTAGGTTTGTTTCAATCCTGCCCACATGCCCACAGCTGGTAGCACACAAGTTGCGAAAGCTGCAATTGTGCAGCTGCACGCAACCCAAACGTAATGCCCGTGATAAATTTGGGTTTACTTTGGATATGCATATAGGGCTAGTATGTAAATATTCCAATAGCTCCATATTTCAATGACTTAAACACCTCAAACCAACCATAAATTGTAGGAATTCATATACAAATATTTTAAACATTTAATGAGAAAACTAAAAAGTGTGTAACATGAAAATATTGTCTTAGTTACATTCTGTAATGTATTGAAGGTCCCTAACTAGCCTCGGAGATAGGCTATCCAAAGTCAAACCAACTTTGTCCCGGTTGTACACCAGCCGGCTGAAGCTAATTGGCTAAATAACTCTTACCACCTGCGAACACACACAAGAGACACCCACATCAAGCCAAACCCCGAAACCAACTCACTTTTGAATTCAGTCATGGCCTCTAGCATTTCGTAATTAACCAAATCTAAAACGAGGCCAAATCAGGAAGTGCACTTGCCCTTTAAATAGATAGAGCACAGGAAAAAGTACAAATGCAAGAATTAAACAATTAAAGAGTGAGATGGGTGCTTTGGGAATTGGTTTGGGTATTGAGAATGTTTAAGAAAGTTTAATAGCTGTATCCAGATGATCTAATATAAGTAGTTTTATTAGCCAAATTCATTAGCAAAAACAAACATTTGAAGTAATATGGAAATAGGAGTTCATTTTTAATTAGCATACCTACAGTATCAGAAACCAGTAATAGTCATAGCAATCTTTTTAGTAAAACTCATTTTCATAATAAACAGACAGTAGATGGATATGATTCTGTTGACATGATTGAGTGTCTTGAAACTCTTAAGAGTTTCTTGACCTTGCTGGACTCTTGAGTGTCTGCAGCACAAAGGAAGTGATTGTTCTGGTTCTACTCTTGGACAATGCATGTTTGTCATTACTGGGTGCAGAGAGGGGGTGTATGGGACATACAGTAATGTTATTGTGTGCCCATGGTGTGTCTGGCTCCGTAATGGAAGTTCAGAGAGGTCATTCTTACTGTAGCGAGGGGGGATGTTGTTCTGCTACAAATCCACAGCAGGTCTAGCATAACCATTCATTACACTAGTGTCATGCTGGTGTGTTTCTCTGGCAGGATTTTACTGTAAGTACAGGCAAGGATAAAACAACATTGGTCTGTTATACCACTTTAGCTTAGACATTGGTCTGTTATACCACTTTAGCTTAGACATTGGTCTGTTATACCACTTTAGCTTAGACATTGGTCTGTTATACCACTTTAGCTTAGACATTGGTATGTTATACCACTTTAGCTTAGACATTGGTCTGTTATACCACTTTAGCTTAGACATTTCTCTGTTATACCACTTTAGCTTAGACATTGGTCTGTTATACCACTTTAGCTTAGACATTGACACTGTTATACCACTTTAGCTTAGACATTGGTCTGTTATACCACTTTAGCTTAGACATTGGTCTGTTATGCCACTTTAGCTTAGACATTGGTCTGTTATACCACTTTCTTAGACATTGGACTGTTATACCACTTTAGCTTAGACATTGGTCTGTTATACCACGCTGCCTGACATTGGTCTGTTATACCACTTTAGCTTAGACATTGGTCTGTTATACCACTTTAGCTTAGACATTGGTCTGTTATACCACTTTAGCTTAGATCAAACATCTCCAATCAAAATCAAATCCAGACATTGGTCTGTTATACCACTTTAGCAAAGCCTCCTTCACCACGCTGTTATACCACTTTAGCTTAGAAAATTGTCTGTTATACCACTTTCTTAGACATTGGTCTGTTATGTCATCTAGCTTAAAATGGTCTGTTATACACTTTACTCAGCAAACTGGTCTGTTATACCACTTTAGCTTAGCCATTGTTTTGTTATACCACTTTAGCTTAGACATTGGACTGTTATGCTTTAGCTTAGGCATTGGTCTGTTATACCATTTAGCGCCAGACACTGGTCAGGTCATCTACAAGTCCATGCTAGGAATTGCTCTGTTATCCACTTCACTGGTAGACATTGGCAACTGTTATACCACTTTAGCTCCAGCAGGTGTTATACCACTTCATCCTTAGACATTGGTCTGTTACACCACTTTAGCTTAGACATTGGTCTGTTATACCACTTTAGCTGTAGACTGGTCTGTTATACCACTTTAGCTTAGACATTGGTCTATCTTATACCACTTTAACATCAGACATTGGTCTGTTATACCATCGCTTTAGCTTAGACATTAGTTTGTTATACCACTTTAGCTTAGACATTGGTCTGTTATACCACTTTAGCTTAGACATTGGTCTTTTATACCACTTTTCTGCTTTAGCTTAGACATTGGACTGTTATACCACTTTAGCTTGCCCATTGGTCTGTTATACCACTTTAGCTTAGACATTGGTCTGTTATACCACTTTAGCTTAGACATTGGTCTGTTTACCACTTTAGCTTAGACATTGGACTGTTATTTTCTTAGACATTGGACTGTTATACCACTTTAGCTTAGACATTGGTCTGTTATACCACTTTAGCTTAGACATTGGTCTGTTATACCACTTTAGCTTAGACATTGGACTGTTATACCACTTTAGCTTAGACATTGGACTGTTATACCACTTTAGCTTAGACATTGGTCTGTTATACCACTTTAGCTTAGACATTGGTCTGTTATACCACTTTAGCTTAGACATTGGTCTGTTATACCACTTTAGCTTAGACATTGGTCTGTTATACCACTTTAGCTTAGACATTGGTCTGTTATACCACTTTAGCTTAGACATTGGTCTGTTATACCACTTTAGCTTAGACATTGGTCTGTTATACCACTTTAGCTTAGACATTGGTTTGTTATACCACTTTAGCTTAGACATTGGTCTGTTATACCACTTTAGCTTAGACATTGGTCTGTTATACCACTTTAGCTTAGACATTGGACTGTTATACCACTTTAGCTTAGACATTGGTCTGTTATACCACTTTAGCTTAGACATTGGTCTGTTATACCACTTTAGCTTAGACATTGGTCTGTTATACCACTTTAGCTTAGACATTGGTTTGTTATACCACTTTAGCTTAGACATTGGTCTGTTATACCACTTTAGCTTAGACATTGGTCTGTTATACCACTTTAGCTTAGACATTGGTTTGTTATACCACTTTAGCTTAGACATTGGTCTGTTATACCACTTTAGCTTAGACATTGGTCTGTTATACCACTTTAGCTTAGACATTGGTCTGTTATACCACTTTAGCTTAGACATTGGTCTGTTATACCACTTTAGCTTAGACATTGGTCTGTTATACCACTTTAGCTTAGACATTGGTTTGTTATACCACTTTAGCTTAGACATTGGTTTGTTATACCACTTTAGCTTAGACATTGAAAGTCCTCCTGCCTTTGAGTAATAACCCGGAAAGTCCTCAAAAGGGAGTTTACAACTTTACATGAACGATCAGTTCAACATAATAACAACGCTGACAAACCACAAAGCCAACACATCGGTTTGGTAAACAGAATGCTAGTCATTTATCACAGGCGTCTTTGACAATGACAATGTATGACAAATGACACAAAGTGTTGTGCAACATAACCACAGCTAGGCTGGTACCTGGCCAGACAGCGAGCCTAAATCTCGGGAGGTCTCAGGGTATATGCTTGGAGGAACCCTGGAGTGGAGCAGCTGGCATAGAAAATACTGTATATATATTTTTATTTAACTAGGCAAGTCAGTTAAGAACAAACGCTTATTTTCAATGACAGCCTAGGAACAGTGGTTTAAATGCCTTGCTAAAGGGCAGAATGACAGATTTGTACCTTGTCAGCTCGGGGATTCAATCTTGCAACCTTTCGGTTACTAGTCCAACGCTCTAACCACTAGGCCACCTGCCACCCCAACTGGTTGAGACATAAATTCCACTGGAAACAACGGATTAATGTTGTTTAAGGTAAACAACACCATATGCCACCACGCACCTAAGCACGCACACACACACAGGTCAATTTGACACCCTCAATAATATACCATGACACAATTGATGGATTGGAAATTATTTTACCACAATAGCTATTGGCTTTATGTGGCTTTACATTGAACTGTACTACTCAATTCCTAATTTTATGATTGAATCCCCCTCACCCACCACTTCTGCTTTTGGTTTGGCCCGTGGTTTGTAAAGGGAAAAAAAGTTGCATACGGCTTGTAAGGAGAATTGAGCAATAGCTCCTCTCTTTATTTATCTCTCTCTCCTCTTTATCTCTCTCTCCTCTTTATCTCTCTCTCCTCTTCTTTCTCTCTCCTCTTTATCTCTCTCTCCTCTTTATCTCTCTCTCTCTCCTCTCTTTATCTCTCTCTTCTTTATCTCTCTCTCTCCTCTCTTTATCTCTCTCTCCTCTTCTTTCTCTCTCCTCTTTATCTCTCTCTCCTCTTCTTTCTCTCTCTCCTCTTTCTCTCTCTCTCTCTCCTCTTTATCTCTCTCTCCTCTTCTTTCTCTCTCTTTATCTCTCTCTCCTCTTTCTCTCTCTCCTCTTCTTTCTCTCTCCACTTTCTCTCTCTCTCCTCTTTCTCTCTCTCTCTCTCTCTCTCTCTCCTCTTTATCTCTCTCTCCTCTTCTTTCTCTCTCTCCTCTTTATCTCTCTCTCTCTCCTCTTTATCTCTCTCCTCTTCTTTCTCTCTCCTTTTTATCTCTCTCTCCTCTTTCTCTCTCTCCTCTTCTTTCTCTCTCCTCTTTATCTCTCTCTCCTCTCTCTCTCTCTCTCTCTCTCTCTCTCCTCTTTATCTCTCTCTCCCCTCTCTCTCTCTCTCTCTCTCTCTCTCTCTCTCTCTCTCTCTCTCTCTCTCTCTCTCTCTCTCTCTCTCTCTCTCTCTCTCTCTCTCCTCTCTCTCTCTCTCTTCTCTTCTCTCCTCACTTTATCTCTCTCCTCTTTCTCTCTTCTCTCTCTCCTCTCTCTCTCTCTCTCTCTCTCTCTCTCTCTCTCTCTCTCTCTCTCTCTCTCTCTCTCTCTCTCCTCTATCTCTCTCTCCTCTTCTTTCTCTCCTCACTTTATCTCTCTCTCCTCTTTCTCTCTCTCTCTCTCCTCTTTATCTCTATCTCCTCTTCTTTCTCTCTCCTCGTCATCTCTCTCTCCTCTTCTTTCTCTCTCTCTCCTATTTCTCCCTCCCTCTCTCTCCTCTTCTTTCTCTCTCCTCTTTATCTCTCTGTCCTCTTCTTTCTCTCTCCTCTTTATCTCTCACTCCTCTTTCTCTCTCTCCTCTTCTTTCTCTCTCCTCTTTATCTCTCTCTCCTCTTTCTCTCTCTCTCTCTCTCTCTCTCCTCTTTATCTCTCTCTCCTCTTCTTTCTCTCTCCACTTTATCTATATCTCCTCTTCTTTCTCTCTCCTCGTCATCTCTCTCTCCTCTTCTTTCTCTCTCTCTCCTATTTCTCCCTCTCTCTCTCTCCTCTTCTTTCTCTCTCCTCTTTATCTCTCTGTCCTCTTCTTTCTCTCTCCTCTTTATCTCTCACTCCTCTTTCTCTCTCTCCTCTTCTTTCTCTCTCCTCTTTATCTCTCTCTCCTCTTTCTCTCTCTCTCCTCTTTCTCTCTCTCTCTCTCTCTCTCTCCTCTTTATCTCTCTCTCCTCTTCTTTCTCTCTCCACTTTATCTCTATCTCCTCTTTTTCTCTCTCTCTCCTCTATATCTCTCTCTCTTCTTTCTCGCTCTCTCTCCTCTTTATCTCTCTCTCCTCTTCTTTCTCTCTCCTCTTTATCTCTCTGTCCTCTTCTTTCTCTCTCCTCTTTATCTCTCACTCCTCTTTCTCTCTCTCCTCTTCTTTCTCTCTCCTCTTTATCTCTCTCTCCTCTTTCTCTCTCTCTCTCTCTCTCTCCTCTTTATCTCTCTCTCCTCTTCTTTCTCTCTCCACTTTATCTCTATCTCCTCTTTTTCTCTCTCTTTCCTCTATATCTCTCTCTCTTCTTTCTCGCTCTCTCTCCTCTTTATCTCTCTCTCCTCGTCTTTCTCTCTCCTATTTCTCTAACTCCTTTTCTTCCTCTCTCTCTCCTCTTTATCTCTCTCCTCTTCTCTTCTTCTCTCTCTCTCTCTCTCTCTCTCTCTCTCTCTCTCTCTCTCTCTCTCTCTCCTCTATCTCTCTCTCCTCTTCTTTCTCTCCTCACTTTCTCTCTCTCTCCTCTTTCTCTCTCTCTCTCTCTCCTCTTTATCTCTATCTCCTCTTCTTTCTCTCTCCTCGTCATCTCTCTCTCCTCTTCTTTCTCTCTCTCTCTTATTTCTCCCTCCCTCTCTCTCCTCTTCTTTCTCTCTCCTCTTTATCTCTCTGTCCTCTTCTTTCTCTCTCCTCTTTATCTCTCACTCCTCTTTCTCTCTCTCCTCTTCTTTCTCTCTCCTCTTTATCTCTCTCTCCTCTTTCTCTCTCTCTCTCTCTCTCTCTCCTCTTTATCTCTCTCTCCTCTTCTTTCTCTCTCCACTTTATCTCTATCTCCTCTTCTTTCTCTCTCCTCGTCATCTCTCTCTCCTCTTCTTTCTCTCTCTCTCCTATTTCTCCCTCTCTCTCTCTCTCTCCTCTTCTTTCTCTCTCCTCTTTATCTCTCTGTCCTCTTCTTTCTCTCTCCTCTTTATCTCTCACTCCTCTTTATCTCTCTCCTCTTCTTTCTCTCTCCTCTTTATCTCTCTCTCCTCTTTCTCTCTCTCTCTCTCTCTCTCCTCTTTATCTCTCTCTCCTCTTCTTTCTCTCTCCACTTTATCTCTATCTCCTCTTTTTCTCTCTCTCTCCTCTATATCTCTCTCTCTTCTTTCTCGCTCTCTCTCCTCTTTATCTCTCTCTCCTCGTCTTTCTCTCTCCTATTTTTCTCTCTCCTTTTCTTCCTCTCTCTCTCCTCTTTATCTCTCTCTGCTCTTCTTTCTCTCTCTCTCTCTTTATCACTCTCTCCTCTTCTTTCTCTCTCTCTTTATCTCTCTTCTTTCTCTCTCTCTCCTCTTCTTTCTCTCTCTCTCCTCTTTATCTCTCTCCTTTTATCTCTCTCTCCTCTTCTTTCTCTCTCCTATTTCTCTCTCTCCTTTTCTTTCTCTCTCTCTCTTTATCGCTCTCTCCTCTTCTTTCTCTCTCTCTCCTCTTTATCTCTCTCCTTTTATTTCTCTCTCTCTCCTCTTTATCTCTCTCTACTCTTCTCTCTCTCTCCTCTTTCTCTCTCTCTCTTCTTTCTCTCTCTCTCCTCTTTATCTCTCTCTCCTCTTTATCCCTCTCTCCTTCTTTCTCTCTCCTCTTTCTCTCTCTCCTCTTCTTTCTCTCTCCACTTTCTCTCTCTATCCTCTTTCTCTCTCTCTCTCTCTCTCTCTCCTCTTTATCTCTCTCTCCCCTTCTTTCTCTCTCTCTTTCTCTCTCACTCTCTCCTCTTTATCTCTCTCTCCTCTTCTTTCTCTTTACTCTTTCTCTCTCTCCTCTTCTTTCTCTCTCCTCCTTATCTCTCTCTCCTCTTCTTTCTCTCTCCTCTTTATCTCTCTCTCCTCTTTATCTCTCTCTCTCCCCTCTTCTTTCTCTCTCTCTCCTCTTCTTTCTCTCTCTCTCCTCCTCTCTCTCATTTTCTTTCTCTCTCTCTCCTCTTTATCTCTCTCCTCTTCTTTCTCTCTCCACTTTATCTCTCTCCCCTCTTCTTTCTCTCTCCACTTTATCTCTCTCTCTCCTCTTTCTCTCTCTCTCTCTCCTCTTCTTTCTCTCTTCTCGTTATCTCTCTCCTCTTCTTTCTCTATCTCCTCTTTCTCTCTCTCTCTCCTCTTTATCTCTCTCTCCTCTTCTTTCCCTCTCCTCTTTATCTCTCTCTCCTCTTTCTCTCTCTCCTCTTCTTTCTCTCTCCTCTTTATCTCTCTCTCCACTTTCTCTCTCTCCTCTTTCTCTCTCTCTCTCTCTCTCTCTCTCTCTCTCTCTCTCTCTCCTCTTTATCTCTCTCTCCTCTTTATATCTCTCTCCTCTTCTTTCTCTCTTTCTCCTCTTTCTCTCTCTCTCCTCTTTCTCTCTCTCTCCTCTTTATCTCTCTCTTCTTTCTCTCTCTCTCTCTCCTCTTCTTTCTCTCTCTCTCCTCTTTCTCTCTCTCCTCTTCTTTCTCTCTCTCTCCTCCTTCTCTCTCTCATTTTCTTTCTCTCTCTCCTCTTTATCTCTCTCTCCTCTTCTTTCTCTCTCTCTCTCTCCTCTTTATCTCCCTCCCTCTTCTTTCTCTCTCTCCTCTTTATCTCTCTCCTCTTCTTTCTCTCTCCACTTTCGCTCTCTCTCTCCTCTTTCTCTCTCTCCTCTTCTTTCTCTCTCCTCTTTATCTCTCTCTCCTCTTTATATCTCTCTCCTCTTCTTTCTCTCTTTCTCCTCTTTATCTCTCTCCTTTTCTTTCTCTCTCTCTCTCCTCTTTCTCTCTCTCTCCTCTCTATCTCTCTCTCCTCTTCTTTCTCTCTCCTCTTTCTCTCTCTCCTCTTCTTTCTCTCTCCTCTTTATCTCTCTCCTCTCTCTCTCTCTCTCCTCATTATCTCTCTCCTCTTCTTTCTCTCTCTCCTCTCTCTCTCTCTCCTCTTTATCTCTCTCTCCTCTTCTTTCCCTCTCCTCTTTATCTCTCTCTCCTCTTTCTCTCCTCTTCTTTCTCTCTCCTCTTTATCTCTCTCACCTCTTTCTCTCTCTTACTCTCTCCTCTTTATCTCTCTCTCCTCTTCTTTCTCTCTCCTCTTTCTCTCTCTCTTCTTTCTCTCTCTCTCTCCTCTTTAACTCTCTCTCCTCTTCTTTCTCTCTCTCCTCTTTATCTCTCTATCCTCTTCTTTCTCTCTCTCTCCTCTTTATCTCTCTCTCCACTTCTTTCTCTCTCTCTCCTCTTCGTTCTCTCTCTCTCCTCCTTCTCTCTCTCATTTTCTTTCTCTCTCTCTCCTCTTTATCTCTCTCTCCTCTTCTTTCTCTCTCTTCTTTCTGTCTCTCTCTCTCCTCTTTATCTCTCGCTCCTCTTCTTTCTCTCTCCTCTTTCTCTCTCTCTCTTCTTTCTCTCTCTCTCCTCTTTATCTCTCTCTCCTCTTCTTTCTCTCTCCACTTTATCTCTCTCTCCTCTTTCTCTCTCTCTCTATTTATCTCTCTCCTCTTCTTTCTCTCTCCTCGTTATCTCTCTCTCCTCATCTTTCTCTCTCTCCTCTTTCTCTCTCTCCTCTTTATATCTCTCTCCTCTTCTTTCTCTCTTTCTCCTCTTTATCTCTCTCCTCTTTCTCTCTCTCCTCTTTATCTCTCTCCTCTTTATCTCTCTCTTCTTTCTCTCTCTCTCCTCTTCTTTCTCTCTCCTCTTTCTCTCTCTCTCCTCTTTCTCTCTCTCCTCTTCTTTCTCTCTCCACTATCTCTCTCTCCTCTTTCTCTCTCTCTCTCCTCTTCTTTCTATCTCCTCTTTATCTCTCTCTCCTCTTCCTCTCTCTCCTCTTCTTTCTCTCTCCACTTTCTCTCTCTCTCCTCTTTCTCTCTCTCTCTCTCCTCTTTATCTCTCTCTCCTCTTCTTTCTCTCTCCTCTTTATCTGTCTCTCCTCTTCTTTCTCTCTCCTCTTTATCTCTCTCTCTGCATTCTCTCTCCTCTTTCTCTCTCTCCTTTTCTTTCTCAGTCTCTCTCTCTTTATCTCTCTCCTCTTCTTTCTCTCTCTCTCCTCTTTATCTCCCTCCCTCTTCTTTCTCTCTCTCCTCTTTATCTCTCTCCTCTTCTTTCTCTCTCCACTTTCGCTCTCTCTCTCCTCTTTCTCTCTCTCCTCTTCTTTCTCTCTCCTCTTTATCTCTCTCTCCTCTTTATCTCTCTCTCCTCTTCTTTCTCTCTCCTCTTTATCTCTCTCTCCTCTTTATCTCTCTCTCTGCATTATCTCTCTCCTCTTTCTCTCTCTCGCTTCTTTCTCTCTCTCCTCTTCTTTCTCTCTCTCTCTCTCCTCTTTCTCTCTCTCCTCTTTATCTCTCTCCTTCTTTCTCTCTCCTCTTTCTCTCTCCTCTTCTTTCTCTCTCCACTTTCTCTCTCTATCGTCTTTCTCTCTCTCTCTCTCCTCTTATCTCTCTCTCCCCTTCTTTCTCTCTCTCCTCTTTCTCTCTCACTCTCTCCTCTTTATCTCTCTCTCCTCTTCTTTCTCTCTCCTCTTTCTCTCTCTCCTCTTCTTTCTCTCTCCTCTTTCTCTCTCTCTCTCTCTCCTCTTTATCTCTCTCTCCTCTTCTTTCTCTCTCCACTTTCTCTCTCTCTCCTCTTTCTCTCTCTCTCTCTCTCCTGTTTCTCTCTCTCCTCTTTTTTCTCTCTCCACTTTATCTCTCTTTCCTCTTTCTCTCTCTCTCTCTCTCCTGTTTCTCTCTCTCCTCTTTTTTCTCTCTCCACTTTATCTCTCTTTCCTCTTTCTCTCTCTCTCCTCTTTATCTCTCTCTCCTCTTCTATTTATATTTACTTCGGATCTGGAATCCCTCAACTGAAGCGAGCCAGCTAACTACCAGATATCAGTCAGCAAACCATTGCCAGCGGTCATCAGCTAACCTTCAGCTAACCTTCAGCTCTGTGACTCTAACCAGAGCATAACGGACCTGTTATTTTTATCCCCGGATTCCTACCGCAAACTGAACATTTTCATCGGGATCTTCACAACTAGCTAACCGGAATCCCGGATGGCTACTCCTGGCTAGCGTTTCCATCCCAGAGCAAGCACCAATTTAGCTTGAAGCTAGCCCGGCCAGGGCTCCTGTGCTACCACCGAAGCATACTCCTGGGCCACAATATCGGCCTGCTAGCTACCTAGAGCTACTTGGAACCCTACTAATTCCACGACTGGTCTATCGACGTCACCACACGAAGAGGCAAAAACAGACTTACCCCCATCGCGACGCCCCCCAAAGGATAACTTTCTAGCCCCCGCTATCTGCTTGCTTGCTAACCCGGTCTGCTAACTGCTAAACTGCCGGGCACTGGTCTGCTAACTGCTAGCTCACCTGCCCGGTCTGCTAACTGCTAGCACTTGCTAACCAGGTCTGCTAACTGCTAGCTTGCCTGCCCGGTCTGCTCACTGCTAGCCCTTGCTAACTGCTTGCTTGCTAACCCGGTCTGCTAACTGCTAGCTTGCCCTGGTCTACTAACTGCTAGCCCATGCTAACTGCTTTCTTGCTAACCCGGCCTGCTAACTGCTAGCTTGCCCTGGTCTACTAGCTGCTAGCTTTTTTAGCTCCAGCCTACTAACTGTTAGCTTGTCTGAATCGCCGTGTCCCCAGCCAGCCCAACCACTCACTGGACCCATATGTTCACTTGCCTACGCATGCCTCTCTCTAATATCAATATGCCTTGTCCATTACTGTCCTGGTTAGTGATTAATGTCTTATTTCACTGTAGAGCCTGTTGCCCTGCTCAATATGCCTTAACCAACCATGTTGTTCCACCTCCTACACATGCGATGACATCACCTGGTTTAAACATCTCTAGAGACTATATCTCTCTCTTCATTACTCAATGCCTAGGTTTACCTCCAATGTACTCACATCCTACCTTACCTTTGTCTGTACACTATGCCTCGAATCTATGCTATCGTGCCCAGAAACCTGCTCCTTTTACTCTCTGTTCTAAACGTGCTAGATGGCCAGTTCGTATAGCCTTTAGCGGTACCCTTATCCTACTTCTCCTCTGTTCCTCTGGTGATGTGGAGGTTAATCCAGGTCCTGCAGTGCCTAGCTCCACTCTCACTCCCCAGGTGCTCTCATTTGTTAACTTCTGTAAACGTAAAAGCCTTGGTTTCATGCATGTTTACATTAGAAGCCTACTCCCTAAGTTTGTTTTACTCACTGCTTTAGCACACTCTGCCAACCCAGATGTCTTAGCCGTGTTTGAATCCTGGCTTAGGAAAAGCACCAGAAACCCGGAAATCTCCATTGCTAACTATAATGTTTTCCGCCAAGATAGAACTGCCAAAGGGGGCGGTGTTGCAATCTACTGCAAAGATAGCCTGCAGAGTTCTGTCTTACTATCTCGATCTGTACCCAAACAATTTGAGCTTCTACTTCAAAAAATTCACCTTTCCAGAAACAAGTCTCTCACTGTTGCCGCTTGCTATAGACCTCCCTCTGCCCCCAGCTGTGCCCTCGATACTATATGTGAACTGATTGCCCCCATCTATCTTCTGAGCTCGTTCTACTAGGTGACCTAAACTGGGACATGCTTAACACCCTGGCCATCCTACAAACTAAGCTTGATGCCCTCAATCTCACACAAATTATCAATGAACCTACCAGGTACAACCCCAAGTCAGTAAACACAGGCACCCTCATAGATGGCATCCCAACTAATTCGCCCTCCAAGTACACCTCTGCTGTTTTCAATCAAAATCTCAGCAATCACTGCCTCATTGCCTGCATCCGTAATGGGTCTGCGACCAAACGACCATCCCTCATCACTGTCAAACGCTCCCTGAAACACTTCTGCGAGCAGGCCTTTCTAATCGACCTGGCCGGGGTATCCTGGAATGACATTGACCTCATCCCGTCAGTAGATGATGCCTGGCTATTCTTTAAAAGTGCCTTCCTCACCATCTAAAATAAGCATGTCCCTCTCAAAAAAACGAAGAACTAGGAATAGATATAGTCCTTGGTTCATGCCAGACCTGTCTACCCTTGATCAGCACAAAAACATCCTTGTGGCGTTCTGAATTAGCATCGAATAGCCCCTGTGATATGCAACTTTTCAGGGTTAGGAACAAATATACAAGTTAATAAGTTAACAAGTTATAATATAAGTTAGGAACCAATATACACAGGGAGTTAGGGCTAAGGCAAGCTTTTCCAAACAGAAATTCGCATCCTGTAGTACTAACTCAAAAAAGTTCTGGGACACTGTAAAGTCCATGGAGAATAAGAGCACCTCCTCCCAGCTGCCCACTGCTCTGAGGCTAGGAAACATTGTCACCACTGATAAATCCACTATAATTGAGAATTTCAATAAGCATTTCTCTATGGCTGGCCATGCTTTCCACATGGCTACCCCTACCCCTGTCAAATGCCCGGCACCCTCCACAGCAACCCGCCAAAGCCCCCACCATTTCTCGTTTACCCAAATCCAGATAGCCGATGTTCTGAAAGAGCTGCAAAATCTGGACACCTACAAATCAGACGGGCTAGACAATCTGGACCCTCTCTTTCTAAAATGATCTGCCGAAATTGTTGCAACCCGTATTACTAGTCTGTTCAACCTCTCTTTGGTTTCGTCTGAGATTCCCACAGATGGAAAGCTGCTACGGTCATCCCCCTCTTCAAAGTGGGTGACACTCTAGACCCAAACTGCTACAGACCTATATCTATCCTACCCTGTCTTTCTAAGGTCTTCGAAAGCCAAGTTAACAAACAGATTACTGACCATTTCGAATCCCACCATATCTTCTCCGCTATGCAATCTGGTTTCAGAGCTGGTCATGGGTGCACCTCAGCCACGCTCAAGGTTCTAAACGACATCATAACCACCCTCGATAAGAGACATTACTGTGCAGCCGTATTCATCGACCTGGCCAAAGCTTTTGACTCTGTCAATCACAACATTCCTATTGGCAGACTCGACAGCCTTGGTTTCTCAAATGATTGCCTCGCCTGGTTTACCAACTACTTCTCTGATAGAGTTCAATGTGTCAAATCGGAGGGCCTGTTGTCTGACAGTCTCTATGGGTGTGCCACAGGGTTCAATTCTCGGGCCAACTCTCTTTTCTGTATTCACCAATGATGTTGCTCTTGCAGCTGGTGATTCTCTGACCCACCTCTACGCAGACGATGCCATTCTGTATACTTCTGGCCCCTCCTTGGACACTGTGTTAACTAACCTCCAGACGAGCTTCAATTCCATACAACTCTCCATCCGTGGCCTCCAACTGCTCTTAAACGCAAGTAAAACTAAATGCATGCTTTTCAATCGATCGCTGCCCGCACCTGCTTGCCCGTCCAGCATCACTACTCTGGACGGCTCTGACTTAGAATACGTGGACAACTACAAATACCTGGGTGTCTGGTTAGACTGTAAACTCTCCTTCCAGACTTACATTAAGCATCTCCAATCCAAAATTAAATCTAGAATCGGCTTCCTATATCGCAACAAAAAATATCCTTCTCTCATGCTGCCAAACATACCCTCGTAAAACTGACCATCCTACCGATCCTCGACTTCGGTGATGTCATCTATAAAATAGCCTCCAATACTCAACCCAACGAACTGGATGCAGTCTATCACAGTGCCATCCGTTTTGTCACCAAAGCCCCATACACTACCCACCATTGCGACCTGTACGCTCTCGTTGGTTGGCCTTCGCTTCATACTCGTCGCCAAACCCACTGGCTACAGGTTATCTACAAGTCTCTGCTAGGTAAAGCCCCGCCTTATCTCAGCTCACTGGTCACCATAGCAGCACCCACTCGTAGCACGCACTCCAGCAGGTATATCTCACTGGTCACCCCCAAAGCCAATTCCTCCTTTGGTCGTCTTTCCTTCCAGTTCTCTGCTGCCCTTGACTGGAACGAATTGCAAAAATCTCTGAAGCTGGAGACTCACATCTCCCTCACTAGCTTTAAGCACCAGCTGTCAGAGCAGTTTACAGATCACTGCACCTGTTCTTAGCCTATCTGTAAACAGCCCATCTACCTACCTCATCCCCATACTGGTATTTATTTATTTATTTTGCTCCTTTGCACCCCAGCACCTGCATATTCATCTTCTGCCGATCTACCATTCCAGTGTTTAATTGCTATATTGTAATTACTTCGCCACCATGGCCTATTTATTTCCTTAACTTACCTCATTTGCACTCACTGTATATAGACTTTTTGTTTTCTTTTGTTCTACTGTATTATTGACTGTATGTTTTGTTTATTCCATGTGTAACTCTGTGTTGTGTCGAATTGCTACACTTTATCTTGGCCAGGTCGCAGTTGCAAATGAGGACTTGTTCTCAACTAGCCTACCTGGTTAAATAAAGGTGAAATAAAAATTCAAAATTAAAATAAATAAAACTGGCCTTTTTTTACACTAGTTGAATATCTGGAGCATCAGCATTTGTGGGTTTGATTACAGGCTCAAAATGGCCAGAAACAAAGGACTTTCTCATGAAACTTGTCAGTATATACTTGTTCTGAGAAACATAGGCTATTCCATGCGAGAAATTGCCAAGAAACTGAATATCTTCCTAGAAGGCCAGCATCCCGGAGTCGCCTCTTCACTGTTGACGTTGAGACTGGTATTTTGCGGGTACTATTCAATGAAGCTGCCAGTTGAGGACTTGTGAGGCGTCTGTTTCTCAAACTAGACACTCGAATGTACTTGTCCTCTTGCTCAGTTGTGCACTGGGGCCTCCCACCCCGCTTTCTATTCTGGTCAGAGCCAGTTTGTGCCTTTCTGTGAAGGGAGTAGTACACAGTGTTGTACGAAATCTTCAGTTTCTTGGCATTTTCTTGGCATGGAATAGCCTTCATTTCTTAGAACAAGAATAGACTGACGAGTTTCATAAGAAAGTTCTTTGTTTCTGGCCATTTTGAGCCTTTAATCGAACCCAAAAATGCTGATGCTCCAGATACTCAACAAGTCTAAAGAAGGCCAGATTTTTGCTTATGTAATCAGAACAACAGTTTTCAGCTGTGCTAACATAATTGCAAAATGGTTTTCTAATGATCAATTAGCCTTTTAAAATGATTAACTTGGATAAGCTAACACAACATGCCATTGGAACACAGGAGTGATGGTTGCTGATAATGGGCCTCTCTGTACACCGATGTCGATATTCCATTAAAAAAAGATCTGCCGTTTCCAGTTACAGTAGTCATTTACAACATTCACAATGTCTACACTGTATTTTTGATACATTTCATGTTATTTTAATGGATAAAAAATTGATTTCTTTCAAAAACAAGGACATTTCTAAGTGACACCAAACTTTTGAACAGTAGTGTATATATTTTTTTTTTAAATGTCACATTGCACAGCAGTTAGATGGTTTATTTTTTCAATATAGAAGGGAATGGGGAAATTATATTTAATGTTGTCGCCATCATTTTATTTTCATTCATTTTGGAGTAATAAAGTCACCATGAGGGTTTGGGTTGTGGGGAGGGTTTGGGTTGTGGGTTCAAAATGCACCTCTGCCCTTCAAATATGTCACTCATTGCTTCAAGCCACACCCCGCCACACCCACCAAACGGAGCAAACGTAGGCTACCTCAAAGTCTGTTCAAGCACATTGAAGAATGTTTTTGGGAAATGTGTGGTTTAGTACAAGCCATTACACAACGTAGAAAATGTTCAATCAAACTCAACCTACCTCAGAACTGACTCTCTCATAGTCATAGAAAAAAAGCTAACCATGGTTACTTTCTGAAATGTTCGGGTTTGATCAACAGTTTGTTATTGCTACTGTATTTCAGATGCGGTTGCGATACTTTGACCAAATTATCAGGAAAGTTTGACATTTATTTTCCCTTAAAAAATCCTCAGAAACAACCATTTCACAGCTATTTCTTCAAAAACAATCTCCTGGGGTGGCATACAGACCCCCCTAGAAGGGTGTTGACCCTGGAACCCATTGACCCTGACCCCACCAATATGCAACACAAAAGTTACAGTCTTGCACACACACACAATTACAAACGTGTACATACACACATTACATATGCAGACAGATAGAGTGCACTCAAGTACACACAAGCCAAGCCTAGAATTAAGTGATAAATATTTGTTTTCAGTCTAACTTTTATGGGGTCTTGTTTATGTCTTCTTCAGTCTGTACTCTCTTTTACCACTGTGAGTGCTGAGTGTTGAACCAACACAGATTTAGCTTTGGTGAATCCCTAGTAAAACAGTTTATTTTAATGATTTGTTGACTTGAAAAGAGTTTGATTTGCCTGAGCTTCTACTTCCAGGGGTGAAGGAGTCCACGGAGTCCCGGGATGACCTAGAGTGACTGTTAGCTCATTTAAATGCCTGATGCCTGATAGCTTGTTAAGACACATCTGCCAACCAACCTAAGCTTATCGATGTGTTGTTCTGCTAGTGAAAACAAACAAGAGACAGCAGAGACAGCTAGGGGAGGGAGTTGGCAGCAGCCTATGGGAGCTAATCCTTTAGAGTTAACCTTAAAATAGGTCAAGGAAGCAGAGAATAAGGATATAGAAGACAGCCCTCTGACTTGTTAGTGTGTCTAGGGTTTTGGCTGTGTGTCAACCTGAGCTGTCATCCACTACATATGGGGCCAGGTTCAGCCACTTCCACATTGTGATAGTTTTTGCATGTTATTGCGCGAATTGAGTGTGAGACTGCGTTGCACAATGTGTGGGTAAGGATCCTCCATGTGTGCCCGCATTATCTCTTCTTCAACTGGGATAACCCACTCAGAGCAGGATAGATGACTCATCTATGGGAGGCTCTGCCTGTAGCTTTCATTATGTATTCTATCCGTATGACAATGATGATAATGTAATCTGATCCACAGCACACCATAGGGCTCAATCCCTAGCTGAATGGTGTTGTTTAGCCTATAGCAGCTATACAGGCAGGTTCTATAGATCACTGTGGTCCGTCCCTCCCTCTCTGAGGTGTAACATTTTGTGACCTTGATGAACCTGTGTGAGGACAAAATGCCTACCCAGCAAACCAGAATGTATTCTGTGAAGGTTCCTAGAATATTTGTTAGGTCACGGTAAATGTTCTCATGACACAAAAACAGTCCAGTCGTGGTAATGATTATACAATGTTTGTATAAAACATTCGCCTCACGTTACAAGAATGTTCCTATTATACATTTAATCGGTTCTTTAAAGGTTCACAGAATGTTTCATTAGGTTGTGGGAACATTGTGTGGACATGACAAGATATACAGTGGGAAGAACAAGTATTTGATACACTGCCGATTTTGCAGGTTTTCCTACTTACAAAGCATGTAGAGGTCTGTAATTGTTATCATAGGTACACGTCAACTGTGAGAGACGGAATCTAAAATAAAAATCCATAGCATCATAATGTATGACTTTTAAGTAATTAATTTGCATTTTATTTTACACTCGTCTTTTGTTATTATTGAATTGAATGGTGGGGGGTTTCCTCCTTGAAGAAGCTTGTAGCTGCGGAGTGGTTTGAGAAGAGTGGCATGTTCCTACATCTCACGTCTGCCTGTATTTACTGAACTCTGCCTGCTGGACCCATGGGTTGACTCTGTCATATCCAGGATGGAGTGTCATGCACTTCACCCCTCCTGCCACCTGACTGCATCTGTCCATAACCTGTCATACATTACATAGTTGGAAGGGACTTCATCGCCCACTGGAGACTTGAAGACAGAACCTCACCCAGCGAGCTGTACATGTCAGTGTGCGGTTAGACAGCCAAATGCTTAGAATAGACCATAGAAATATAATTGAATGCCATGCTAGTTATGGAACAGCTGAAGAAGTTGTACCAAAGATTGTTATGCTACTTGTTCTCTGTGGTTGTACTCTACACACAACTTATTTTCATTTTCTGGGTAAGTGTAGACATACTGTTTTTATAAGCAAATCAATATGATAGCTTATTTATAGCAGAAAATGTTTTGTCTTTGTGACACAAACACACCCATAATTTATTTTGTTGATAAATGTAATCTACATTCAAGTTGGCCATGTTTGTGCAATGTCCACAGGCTGCTGAGGGGAGGACGGTTCATAATAATGTCTGGAACGGAGCAAATGGAATGGCATCAAAAATCCTGGAAATAATGTGTTTGATGTATTTGATACCATTCCACCTCTTTTGCTCTAGCCATTAACACGAGCCGGCCTTCCTAATTAAGGTGCCACCAACCTCCTGTGAGTTACACCTGTAGGGATATTAGTTCTGGGATTTGTCCCCCGGGAAATATCTAACAGGGAACGTAAAGGAGAGACAATACTAGCCAGTTATAGAATATTGTGTTGACATGCATTGATGCAAGTTTCAACGGAAAGTATACACAGAAATATCACGCAATCATATAATAAATGAACCAACATTTTGTGAAATCTGTGGCTAGGTTTCCATTCAATTAGCGACAGATTTTCATGTGAATATTCTCAAATCCGCTTAAAAACAATATGCTCATTTTCCCATCTAATTTACTTGTTGCGGATAAAAGGCAAAACTTATTGAAGAGCAGTGATACTATCAAGAGCAGTGTGCGGGTATCTTATTGTTCCTAATCTTATTCAACTGTTGCCATGCACCTGCAACAAAGATAGCTCAGATGTGCGAGTGCCTTTTGAATTTTGACGTAGTGCATATACAAATACCCTTTGCGGTTAAATGACCATATACTGAATAAATAACTCAAGTTAAATGGGTTTCCATCGCATTTTCAACTCTACTGATGGTTTTCTTACCAAAAATGTTGAGCGTGCCCACTCTAGTATTGGCACGTGCGCTCTAAGCAACAGCTTAAAGTCGAACTTAATGGAAATCTTAGCTAATGTTCTAGGAATGTACCCGGTTTGATGGATAAGCTGTGCCAAAACATTTATGACACAGTGCCTATATTGCTGTGCAAAGCTCAAAGAGACTTACCCAGAAAAACATACAGCTATAATCACTTCCAAAGGTGATTCTAACATGTATTGACTCTGGGGTGTGACTACTTAGGTTAATAAAATATTTCTGAATTTAATTTTCATTAAATTTGCAAAAATGTGAAAAAATATATATATTTTCAATTTGTCATTATGGGGTATTGTGTGTAGATGGGTGAGAGAAAAAAATAGGTAACATGAAACCCAGCGTCATAACACATTATGAGACGATCATAACCATATCATAATATGTCATAACAGCTGACATAACTTGTCATAACCTGTCATAATATGGTTCATAACACTGTCAAGACACATATATTTAGACATGTTGTGACATATATTACATTATTTTATGGCTGGTTATGACACCTACATAAGAGTGTCAAAGCCCACAAAACCTACCACACAAGGCAAAACATTCCATTACGCCATAGCCTACTTATCAATAAAATGTTTATAAACATTTCTTTAAAAATTCTGAAATTGATCATTTAAATGATCATTGTAATTGCGCACACATTGATTTCAGACATGCACCTACCAATGCTCTGTTTCTAATGACAGGGATGAATGCAGCAGCAGATATTAGGAGCAGGACGAAACACATTATTTTTGACTGATGACTGGCATAAGGGCATGTATGTGACAGGTGTCACACCCTGATTGGTTTCACCTGTCTTTGTGCTTGTCTCCACCCCTCTCCAGGTGTCGCCCATATTCCCCATTATCTCCTATGCATTTATACCTGTTCTCAGTTTGTCAGTTGCTCCGGGTGCTCATTGACTCTGGGGCAGATGGGAGCTTTATCGATGCTACCTTGGTGTCGGAGCTTGGTTTCTCCACTCAGTGCTGGATGGGCCCTCTATTGACAGAGTCACCCGCATCGTGGGTTGGAGCTCGTTCTGCCATGCTCATTGTCTCAAGTCAGCCCAGCCTGCCCCGGGACGTCTTCCTGAAAGAAGCCTCGGATCTCTCCGCCATTCCCGCGGAGTACCTGGACCTTGGGGAGGTCTTCAAAAGGCCAGCGCTACTTCTCTCCCTCCACATCGACCCTATGACTGTGCCACTGACCTTCTCCTGGACGCTACACCTGCTCGGGGGGCGGCTTTGCTCCATGTCGGGTCCGGAGACCAAGGCTATGGAGGAGTACATTGAGAATTTGCTTGTTGCAGGGAGTATTCGCTCATCGGCCTCCCCCACCAGTGCAGGGTTTTGTCCTTCTTCTCCACAAAGAAGAATCCTGTGCCGGCGGGGGAGGCCGATGGGCAAATACTCCCTGCAACGACTGAGTTCTCAATGTACCCAATCCATAGCATTGGTCTCCGAACCCGAGGCTGTGGAGGCTGTTTGGTCAATAAACATCTGTGATTCTAGCTGTCTGCATCTGGGTCAAGTAAAGTGACACAGGATGGTCATGATGCTTCTTGACAGTGTCATAAAGTGGATTTTCTTAGTCCAAGTAAAGTGACACAGGATGATCATGATGCTTCTTGACAGTGTCATAAAGTGTATTTTCTTAGTCCAAGAAAAGTGACAGAGGATGGTCATGATGCTTCATGACAGTGTCATAAAGTGTATTTTCTACAAGTTATTTAAAATATAATAAATGAAAACATGACTGTAAAGAATTCATTACAACAACAAAGGATTTAACCTGAATGGGATCGGTGTCCCTATACTGGGACGGTTGTTGCTAATGTGTGCTAATGTGACTAGAATGACGTTGTAAGTAACAGCCAACTTTCCAGGACATAAACATGTCTTATATGGGCAGAAAGCTTAAATTCTTGTTAATCTAACCGGTGTCCAATTTACAGTAGCTTTTACAGTGAACTTCCGGCGCCGACAGAGATGGCCGCCTCACTTCGCGTTCCGAGGAAACTATGCAGTTTTTTGTTATTTCTTACATTGGTACCCCAGGTCATCTTAGGTTTCATTACATACAGTCGAGAAGAACTACTGAATATAAGAGCAGCGTCAACTCACCATCAGTACGACCAAGAATATGACTTTCGCGAAGCGGATCCTGTGTTCTGCCTTTCACCCAGGACATCGGAATGGATCCCAGCTGGCGACCCAAAACAACGACTTTGTAAAAGAGGGAAACGAAGTGGTCTTCTGGTCAGACTCTGGAGACGGGCACTTCGCGCACCACTCCCAAGCATACTTCTCGCCAATGTCCAGTCTCTTGACAACAAGGTTGATGAAATCCGAGCAAGGGTAGCATTCCAGATGGACATCAGAGACTGTAACGTTCTTTGCTTCATGGAAACATGTCTCACTCGAGAGACGCTATCGGAGTCGGTGCAGCCAGCTGGTTTCTTCACGCATCGCGCCGACAGAAACAAACATCTTTCTGGTAAGACGAGGGGCGGGGGCGTATGCTTTATGGTTAACGAGACGTGGTGTGGTCACAACAACATACAGGAACTCAAGTCTTTCTGTTCACCTGATTTAGAATTCCTCACAATCAAATGTCGACCGCATTATCTACCAAGGGAATTCTCTTCGATTATAATCACAGCCGTATATATTCCCCCCCAAGCAGACACATCGATGGCTCTGAACAAACTTTTTTTTGACTCTTTGCACACTGGAATCCACATATCCTGAGGCTGCATTCATTGTAGCTGGGGATTTTAACAAGGCTAATCTGAAAACAAGACTCCCTAAATTGTATCAGCATATCGATTGCGCAACCAGGGCTGGTAAAACCTTGGATCATTGCTATTCTAACTTCCGCGACGCATATAAGGCCCTCCCACGCCCTCCTTTCAGAAAAGCTGACCACGACTCCATTTTGTTGCTCCCTGCCTACAGACAGAAGCACTGAGGTCTGTTCAACGCTGGTCCGACCAATCTGATTCCACGCTCCAAGACTGCTTCCATCACGTGGACTGGGATATGTTTCGTAACAACATTGACGAATACGCTGATTCGGTGAGCGAGTTCATTAGAACGTGCGTTGAATATGTTGTTCCCATAGCAACGATTGAAACATTCCCAAACCAGAAACCGTGGATTGATGGCAAGCATTAGCGTAAAACTGAAAGCTCGAACCACTGCTTTTAATCAGGGCAAGGTGACCGGAAACATGAACGAATACAAACAGTGTAGCTATTCCCTCCGCAAGGCAATCAAACAAGCTAAGCGTCAGTATAGAGACAAAGTAGAATCCCAATTCAACGGCTCAGACACAAGAGGTATGTGGCAGGGTCTACAGTCAATCACGGATTACAAAAAGAAAACCAGCCCAGTCACTGACCAGGATGTCTTGCTCCCAGGCAGACTAAATAACTTTTTTGACCGCTTTGAGGACAATAAAGTGCCACTGACACGGCCCGCAACCAAAACATGCGGACCCTCCTTCACTGCAGCCGAGGTGAGTAAAACATGTGTTTTACGTGTTAACGTGTTAACCCTCGCAAGGCTGCAGGCCCAGACGGCATCCCCAGCCACGCCCTCAGAGCATGCACAGAGCAGCTGGCTGGTATGTTTACGGACATATTCAATCAATCCTTATCCCAGTCTGCTGTTCCCACATGCTTCAAGAGGGCCACCATTGTTCCTGTTCCCAAGAAAGCTAAGGCAACTGAGCTAAACGACTACCGCCCGGTAGCACTCACTTCCGTCATCATGAAGTGCTTTGAGAGACTAGTCATGGACCATGTCACCTCCACCCTACCTGACACCCTAGACCCACTCCAATTTGCTTACCGCCCAAATAGGTCCACAGACAATGCAATCTCAACCACACTGCACACTGCCCTAATCCATCTGGACAAGAGGAATACCTATGTGAGAATGCTGTTCATCGACTACAGCTCAGCATGGGTCCTGGGTCTCGACCCCACCCTGTGCACCTAGGTACTGGACTTCCTTTTTAAAAAAAACATTTTTTTCCCCCTTTTTCTCCCCAATTTCGTGGTATCCAATTGTTGTAGTAGCTACTATCTTGTCTCATCGCTACAACTCCCGCACGGGCTCGGGAGACACGAAGGTTGAAAGTCATGCGTCCTCCGATACACAACTCAACCAGCCGTACTGCTTCTTAACACAGCGTGCATCCAACCCGGAAGCCAGCCGCACCAATGTGTCGGAGGGTACACCGTGCAGCCTTGGTTAGCGCGCACTGCGCCCGGCCCACCACAGGAGTCGCTGGTGCACGATGAGACAAGGACATCCCTACCGACTAAGCCCTCCCTAACCCGGACGACGCTAGGCCAATTGTGCGTCGCCCTACGGACCTCCCGGTCGCTGCCGGTTACGACAGAGCCTGGGCGCGAACCCAGGGACTCTGATGGCACAGCTGGCGCTGCAGTACAGCGCCCTTAACCACTGCGCCACCCGGGAGGCCGTACTGGACTTCCTGACGGGCCGCCTCCAGGTGGTGAGGGTAGGTAACAACATCTCCACCTCGCTGATCCTCAACACTGGGGCCCCAAAAGGGTGCGTTCTGAGCCCTCTCCTGTACTCCCTGTTCACCCACGACTGCGTGGCCACGCACACCTCCAACTCAATCATCAAGTTTGCGGACGACACAACAGTGGTAGGCGTGATTACCAACAACGACGAGACGGCCTCGGAGGGCCCTCGGAGTGTGGTGTCAGGAAAATAACCTCACACGCAACGTTAACAAAACAAAGGAGATGATTGTGGACTTCAGGAAACAGCAGAGGGAACACCCCCCTATCCACATCGATGGGACAGTAGTGGAGAGGGTAGTAAGTTTTAAGTTCCTCGACGTACACATCACAGACAAACTGAATTGGTCCACCCACACAGACAGCATTGTGAAGAAGGCTGGCTGAAGAAATTCGGCTTGTCACCAAAAGCACTCACAAATTTCTACAGATGCACAATCGAGAGCATCCTGTCGGGCTGTATCACCGCCTGGTACGGCAACTGCTCCGCCCACAACCGTAAGGCTCTCCAGAGGGTAGTGAGGTCTGCACAACGCATCACCGGGGGCAAACTACCTGCCCTCCAGGACTCCTACACCACCCGATGTCACAGGAAGGCCATAAAAATCATCAAGGACAACAACAACCCGAGCCACTGCCTGTTCACCCCGCTATCATCCAGAAGGCGAGGTCAGTACAGGTGCATCAAAGCTGGGACCGAGAGACTGAAAAACAGCTTCTATCTCAAGGCCCTCAGACTGTTAAACAGCCACCACTAACATTGAGTGGCTGCTGCCAACACACTGACTCAACTCCAGCCACTTTAATAATGGGAATTGATTTGGAATTTATGTAAAATATATCACTTTAAACAATGCTAGGGACTTCGAGATAGGGGGCGCTCTTTTAATTTTTGGATAAAAAAAACATTCCCGTTTTAAACAAGATATTTTGTCACGAAAGATGCTCGACTATGCATGTAATTGACAGCTTTGGAAAGAAAAAACTCAGACGTTTCCAAAACTGCAAAGATATTATCTGTGAGTGCCCCAGAACTAATGCTACAGGCGAAACCAAGATGAAATTTCATACAGGAAATGGTCCAGATTTTGAATGCCCTGTGTTCCAATGTCTCCTTATATGGCTGTGAATGCACCAGGAATGAGCTTGCACTTTCTGTCGTTTCCCCAAGGTGTCTGCAGCATTGTGACGTATTTGTAGGCATATCATTGGAAGATTGACCATAAGAGACTACATTTACCAAGTGTCCGCCCGGTGTACTCCGTCAAAATTATTGCGTAATCTCCAGGTCCATGCGCGTTCCATTTTCTTCAGAGGAGAAACCAAACTGCCACGAATGATTTATCATCGATAGATAAGTGAAAAACACCTTGAGGATTGATTCTAAACAACGTTTGCCATGTTTTTGTCGATATTATGGAGTTCATTTGGAAAAAAGTTTGCGTTGTAATGACTTAATTTTCGGGTTTTTTCTTACCCAAACGTGATGAACAAAACGGAGCGATTTGTCCTACACAAATAATATTTTGGGAAAAACTGAACATTTGCTATCTAACTGAGAGTCTCCTCATTGAAAACATCTGAAGTTCTTCAAAGGTAAATGATTTTATTTGAATGCTTTTCTTGTTTTTGTGAAAATGTTGCATGCTGAATGCTAGGCTTAATGCTATGTTAGGCTATCAATACTCTTACACAAATGCTTGTGTAGCTTTGGTTCAAAAGCATATTTTGAAAATCTGAGATGACAGTGTTGTTAACAAAAGGCTAAGCTTGAGAGCAAATATATTTATTACATTTCATTTGCGATCTTCATGAATAGTTAACGTTGCATTGTGGTAATGAGCTTGAGGCTATAAATAGGATCCCGGATACGGCATTGCTTGTCGCAACAGGTTAATATAATGTTTACATACCCTACATTATTAATCTCATATGTATACTGTACTCTATATCATCTACTGCATCTTTATGTAATACATGTATCACTAGCCACTTTACACTATGCCACTTTGTTTACATACTCATCTCATATGTATATACTGTACTCGATACCACCTACTGCATCTTGCCTATGCCGCTCTGTACCATCACTCATTCATATATCTTTATGTACATATTCTTTATCCCTTTACACTTGTGTGTATAAGGTAGTAGTTTTGGAATTGTTAGTTAGATTACTCGTTGGTTATTACTGCATTGTCGGAACTAGAAGCACAAGCATTTTGCTACACTCGCATTAACATCTGCTAACCATGTGTATGTGACAAATACATTTGATTAGATTTGATTTGATGAAGAAATACCATACTATTGTTTGAGGAGAGTGCACAACAACAAAAACTTTTATCACAGCAACTGGTTTGATACATTCACCTCTGAAGGTAAATAATGTACTTACATTCAGTAATCTTGCTCTGATTTGTCATCCTGAAGGTCCCCGAGATAAAATGTATGTCACGCCCTGGTCAAAGTATTTTGTGTTTTTCTTTATGTATTTGGTCAGGCCAGGGTGTGACATTGGTTTTTGTATGTGGTGTGTAGCTTAGTGGGATTGTAGCTTAGTGGGGTGTTCTAGGAGAGTCTATGGCTGTCTGAAGTGGTTCTCAATCAGAGGCAGGTGTTTATCGTTGTCTCTGATTGGGAGCCATATTTAGGCAGCCATATTCTTTGGTTGTATTGTGGGTGATTGTCTTGATGTCCTTAGTCTGTGTTAGTTTGCACCAGTTAAGGCTGTTTCGGTTTTCACTACGTTTATTGTTTTGTAGAGTTTGTGTTTTGGATTCGTGTTACGTTGTGTAAATAAACATGGATCACAATATACGTGCTGCAGTTTGGTCCGACTCTCCTTCACCATTAGAAAACCGTGACAATGTAGCATAGTTTTGTTTGATAAAATCCATTTTTATATTCAAATGTAGGAACTGGGTTCTACAATTTGAACCACTGCTTTGTCTGTTTATATTCAGAACCACATTCCTGTAAAGATTAGAGAGGATCTCATGTTAAATACTGTTAAAGTAATATGGCTACAGGTTCATCTGCCTCGCCTAAAGCCCATTCTTCTGGGAAGCTGTTGTAGAAATTCAGTACTGAGAGAGACTTGGTCATTCGTTCAAACAATCCTCTTTATTGTCTTTATCATATCGATGAATTATTGCAATAATGAAACCGTCGAGCCCACACTCTGAAGTGTATTGCCGAGTGCTTAACTGATAATGAAAAAAACAGAAGTTATATGGGACCAGTCAGACTGGTTCCAAGTCCCATAAGACACCTTGGTTATCTACACAGGATGGTGTTTTACCCCAACCCGGCGTAGTTTCCCAGATGCCAGGAAGATGAGACAAGGAGGTATTGCTCTAAACACACCACATCATGTCTATGAATTGCCAGCTTTTAGGTTTTTATCACCAAGACATTGTCAGCTCAAGCTATCTCTAGCAGACTAACTGCAGGAAACTAGAGTGGAAACCATCTCTTTACTGATGTCACGGTTTTCATATGGTGAAGGAGAGTCGGACCAAACTGCAGCGTGTCGATTGCGATCCATGTTTATTTAAACAACGTAAACACAAACTCAACAAAACAATAAACGTAGTGAAAACCAAAAAACAGCCTATACTTGTGTCAACTAACACAGCACAAGGACATCAGGACAATCACCCACGACAAACTCAAAGAATATGGCTGCCTAAATATGGTTCCCAATCAGAGACAACGATAAGCACCTGCCTCTGATTGAGAACCACTCCAGACAGCCATAGACTTTGCTAGATAACCCCACTAGCTACAATCCCAAATCCATACACACCAAAACCCCAAGACAAAACACACCACAATACAAAAACTCCATGCCACACCCTGGCCTGACCCAATACATGAAGAAAAACACAAAATACTTAGACCAGGGCGTGACAACTGAAACACAGAACAGAACAGAAATGTCCTATTTGTTAATTAATTGTTAACTATTAATATTAAACAAATCAGGTAAATATGTCATTTTTCTATCACATTCCCCCATTTTGAGAATTAACTCTGAAATGACATGGTTTAGAAAGACATTACACAGATGAGAAAATCATCAAACAACTTTTAAGCAAAATCTTCCTTGCACTAGTATAATACCATTGTAAATGATCATCCGTTGGTTCACTGAGTTTTTACATTAACATAAAATATCCTTCATTGGGATTGATATAAACATTAAAATATGGTTTAAGAAATTCTCAGCCTTCTAAATTGGAGTACATTTTCCATCAGCACAAAACAATTCATCATAACGATACTGAGCATACCCCCATTGGTCAGCATGGAATAAATAACCATTTTCTTCCCCGTAGAGCCATCTGTAGAAACAAAAATTAGCATATATTGTTGGACAAATCCAGGTAGTGACTCCCTGTTTAAGTCACATTTCTTCCGTTTAGTGCCTAATGAACATGACACAGGACAAGCATCATGATCCCACTATGTATAAGGCATCGCCTATGGACTCTATGTTCCATTAGCATAAACCTGCTATAGTTCCTGAGTTTTATCTGTATCATCACAAATTGCAATTTGGCAATGGATATAAATCAAATAGATTAGGATCCGTTTCACTCTTAGGATCAGAGTTCACCTCTTCACTCACCAAGGCATGCTGAGAATGGTCACTGGTCAAAATGTTCAGCACACAACAACCCCTTTACCTATGTCACAATCAGCATGACAACAATCAAAACAATCATTCCATTATACATTAGACCACCAAGTGCTAACAGTCAGTATCTGGATAACATGTGTGAAATGCTTAATAATGTATGTGATATCAACGGAGATGTATATTTTCCAGGTGATTTAAATATTGACTGGCTTTCATCAAGCTGCCCACTCAAGAAAAAGCTTCAACTCTGACCAGTGCCTGCAACCTGGTTCAGGTTACCAGTCAACCTACCAGGATAGTTACAAACAGCACAGGAATGACATCATCAACATGTATTGATCACATCTTTACTGATGCTGCAGAAATGTGCTTGAAAGCAGTATCCAGATCAATTGGATGTAGTGATCACAATTGTGTCGCCATATCTAGGAAATCCAAAGTTCAAAGTCTAGGCCTAGTCAAGTGCATAAGAGGGCATAGAAGAAGTTTTGTAGTGATTCCTATGTTGTTGATGAGAAAATAATATTTGTTGGTCCGTGGTGTGTAATGAGGAACAAACAGACATTGCACTTGAAACATTTATGAAATTGCTTATCCCAGTTACTGATATGCATGCACCCACTAAGAAAATGATTGTTGAAAACTGTTAAATCCCCTTGGATTGTGAAATTGTCAAATGTACATTTGAAGTCAGAAGTTTACATACACCTTAGTCAAATACATCAGAATAACAGAAGAGAGAATTATTAGTAAAATACGTCAGAATAACAGAAGAGAGAATTATTTATTTCAGCTTTTATTTATTTCATCACATTCCCAGTGGGTCAGACGTTTACATACACTCAATTCGTATTTGGTAGCATTGCCTTTAAACTTAAACTAGGGTCAAAAGTTTTGGGCAGCCTTCCAGAAGCTTCCCACAATAAGTTGGGTGAATTTTGGCCCATTCCTCCTGACAGAGCTGGTGTAATTGAGTCAGGTTTGTAGGCCTCCTTACTCGCACATGCTTTTTCAGTTCTGCAAACACACATTTTCTATAGGGTTGAGGTCAGGGCTTTGTGATGGCCACTCTAATACCTTGACTTTGTTGTCCTTAAGCCATTTTGCCAGAACTTTGGAAGTGTGCTTAGGGTCATTGTCCATTTGGAAGACCCATTTGCGACCAAGCTTTAACTTCCTGACTGATGTCTTGAGATGTTGCTTCAATATATCCACATCATTTTTCTTCCTCATGACACCATCTATTTTGTGAAGTGCACCAGTCCCTGCTGCAGCAAAGCACCCCCACAACATGATGCTGCCACCCCCGTTCTTCACGGTTGGGACGGTGTTCTTCGGCTAGCAAGCCTCCCCCTTTTTCCTCCAAATATAACAATGGTCATTATGGCCAAAAAGTTCTATTTTTGTTTCATCAGACATTTCTCCAAAAAGTACGATCTTTGTCCCCATGTGCAGTTGCAAACCGTAGCCTGGCGGTTTTGGAGCAGTGGCTTCTTCCTTGCTGAGCCGCCTTCCAGGTTATGTCGATATATGACTCGTTTTTACTGTGGATATAGATACTTTTGTACCTGTTTACTCCAGTATCTTCACAGGGTCCTTTGCTGTTGTTCTGGGATTGATTTGCACTTTTCGTACCAAAGTACGTTCATCTCTAGGAGACAGAACATGTCTTCTTCCTGAGCAGTATAATGGCTGCGTGGTCCTATGGTGTTTATACTTGCGTACTATTGTTTGTACAGAGGAACGTGGTACCTTCGGGCATTTGGAAATTGCTCCCAAGGATTTAAACAGACTTGTGGAGGTCTACAATTGTTTTTCTGAGGTCTTGAAAAACAAACATAGACTGCCCACCTCAACTCACGCCCTGACCATACCAAAACAAAGACAAAACAAAGGAACTAAGTAACTAAGGTCAGAACGTGACTGTCGTGCACAAAGCAGACGTCCTAACTGACTTGCCAAAACTATAGTTTGTTAACAAGAAATTTGTGGAGTGGTTGAAAAATGTGTTTTAATGACTCCAACCTAAGTGTATGTAAACTTCCGACTTCAACTCTATGTTTGAGAGGGATGAGGCAAAACAAATGGCAATTAACTGTTGCTGCACAACCAATTGGCAAACATACTGCAAAATGAGAAAGCATGTGACTAAACTGAAGAAAATAATAAAAAACTACACTATGAAACAAAGATAAAATACATAAAGAATGATAGTAAGAAGCTTTGGAGCACAGTCAATTACATTTTGGGAAAAAAGGCAAACTCAGCTCCATCATTTATTCAATCACAAGGCTCATTCGTTACAAAACCTGAATGATTTTGCCAACTACTTTAATTATTTTTTCATTGGCAAGATTAGCAAAGTTAGGCATGACATGCCAGCAACAAACACTGACACTACATATCCAAGGATAACTGACCAAATTATGAAAGACAAGCATTGTAATTTTGAATTCCGTAAAGTGAGTGTGGAAGAGGTGAAACATTATTGTTGTCAACAATAATAAGCCACCGGCGTCTGACAACTTGGATGGAAAATTACTGAGGATAAAAGAGGACGATATTGCCACTCCTATTTGCCATATCTTCAATTTAAGTCTACTAGAAAGTGTGTGCCCTCAGGCCTGGAGGGAAGAAATTGAAATTGATGATAAAAATACTGTGGGGGCTGTTTTGTTAGACTCCAGTGCAGCTTTTGACATTATCGATCCTAGTCTGCTTCTGGAAAAATGTATGTTATGGATTTACACCCCTGCTATATTGTGGATGAAGAGTTACCTGTCTAATAGAACACAGAGGGTGTACTTTAATGGAAGCCTCGCCAACATAATCCAGATTGAAACAAGAATTCCCCAGGGCAGCTGTCTAGGCCCCTTACTTTTTGAAATATTTTCTTTATTAACAACATGACACTGGCTTTGAGTAAAGCCAGTGTGTGTTTGTATGCAGACGACTCAAGACTATACACGTCAGCTACTACAGAAACTGAAATGACACTTAACAAAGAGATGCAGGTAGTTTCAGAATGGGTGGCAAGGAATAAGTTAGTCCTAAATATTTAAAAAACTAAAAGCATTTTATTTGGGACAAATCATTCACTAAACCCTAAACCTAAACTAAATCTTGTAATAAATAATGTGGACATTTAGCAATTTGAGGTGACTAAACTGCTTGGAGTAATTCTGGATTGTAAACTGATATGGTCAAAACATATTGATACAACGGCAGCTAAGGGGAGATGTCTGTCCAAAGTAAAACGCTGCTCTACCTTCTTAACACCACTATTGTAAAAGGTCTGGGTGTAGCTGGTGCAGAGGAGTCAGGCGCTGGACAGCAGAGATGAGTAATAAAAGTAACTTTACTCAAAATGACCAAATACATGTAATAATACCAAGCCCACACAAAAGGACCGAAATACATAAAACAAACCCGCAGAAAAACCATGGGGAAAACAGAGGGTTAAATCATGAACATGTACTTGGGGAATTGAAACCAGGTGTGTAAAACAAAGACAAAACAAATGGAAAATGAAAAGTGGATCAGCGATGGATGGAAGGCTGGTGACATCGACCGCCGAACGCCGCCCGAACAAGGAGAGGGACCGACTTCGGCGGAAGTTGTGACAACTTTCAACAAGGCAGGTCCTACAGACTCTAGTTTTGTCGCACATGGACTACTGTTCAGTCATGTGGTTAGGTGCCATAAAGAGCCACTTAGGAAAATTGCAATTGGCTCAGAACAGGGCAGCACAGCTGGCCCTTGGATGTGCACAGAGAGCAAACATTAATAATATGCATATCAATCTCTCCTGGCTCAAAATAGAGGAGCTATTGACTACATCACTACCTTTCTTTGTGAGAGATATTGACATGTTGAAAGCACCGAGCTCTCTGTTTAGACAACAAGCACATAGCTCAGACAGCCATGCATAGACATGCCCCACAAGACATGCCACAAGAGGTCTCTTCACAGTATATCTAGAACTATTTTCAGGTTAGCACGCAAACATTCCATTGGTGACTTCCCAAAATAACAATTGATCATAGAAAGCAGAAAATAACCACTAAGGGTTTTATTCACAATCTTTTCTGGTCCATCCTATTTCCCTGTCACTTGGCAGTTTGTTCTGGAGATCAAGAAACTCTCAAATTTTCTCTGTCCCGAATGGCAACCTATTCCCTATATAGTGCACTACTTTGACCAAAGACCTTTGTGCCCCGGTCAAAAATAGTGAACTATGTAGGGGATAGGGGGCCATTTGGATTTGGGACAAACCATTGACATGGCAGATTTGCAGATCCAGATCATGTGTTTCTCCAGCAGAGACAGACACACTATACCCCCCCCCCCCAGAGTAACACTCTGTTGGCATTAGGTAGTTCTGAGTGACACAGCAGTACACACAGCTCTACCATAGAAGCCGAGGCCAGGTTTATAGCTGTAAGAAGCAGCGCAGCGAAAGATTGTGTTTCTTTCCAAACACTGTCGCTCATTCACTACAGAACCCACTTCCTTTTAACATACAAACCCCTAGAACACGAGAGCCCTGTTGAAAGATTGATCATTAATATGACCAAGTTAAAGGATTTCTGGGCACTCTGAGGCCTTCGAAATTATAGTGGAATGCACGTCAATAGGGCCTGCGAGACAATTTTACCATACAGTTTACAGTAATAAGATCTTAACTCTGGATGTCTTAAGAGCTGACAACATGAAATGATATGTGTTTCAGCAGACCATATAATAATCAACATTTAATCGCCAAAATTAAATGTATTTCATCCATATTGAACTTTACCTCATGCTGTACTCTATAGACTACTCTGAGGCTGACCAATTCAGTGAGCGATGAAGTATATCTTAGAGGCCTGATAGCCAAATCCATGGGAGTGGTGGTGCTAATGTTGGTAGTCTGCTGGTGAAGAGAGCCTGGGTGTGTGTGCATGTGCGTGTGTATGCAAAGGAACCGTGGGAAAGGTAGTGGCACATCCACCCAACGCGACTGCCATGAATTGAACTAATTTTATATTATGGCAGGGGGGGTACGCCGTCCCTCCACCAGCAGATAATCCCTCATCAACTGCCGTCTGGACCCAAAATGGAGGGTGCATTACAAGGAGAGACTCCCCCCAAGGAGACAGAGACACTGAGTGGAGGCACTGTTTAATTACCAGCCTGGCAACTGCCTCAGAGCTGGAGGAGTAAAGCGTAGCTTGGAGAGAGACTGTGAAGGGAGAAGGAGGCGAGGGTTGAGGAGGGACAGAGAGGAGAGGGCTGGGGAAGGAGAGGGAGGAGAGGGCTGGGGAAGGAGAGGGAGGAGAGAGAGGACTGTGGGGGGAGAGGGTTGGGGAGGGAGAGGACTGGGGAGGGAGAGGGAGGAGAGAGAGGACTAGGGAGGGAGAGGGCTGGGGAGGGAGAGGGAGGAGAGAGAGGACTAGGGAGGGAGAGGGCTGGGGAGGGAGAGGGAGGAGAGAGAGGACTAGGGAGGGAGAGGGCTGGGGAGGGAGAGGGAGGAGAGAGAGGACTACGGAGGGAGAGGGCTGGGGAGGGAGAGGGTTGGGGAGGGAGAGGACTGGGGAGGGAGAGGGAGGAGAGAGAGGACTAGGGAGGGAGAGGGCTGGGGAGGGAGAGGGAGGAGAGAGAGGACTGGGAGGGAGAGGGAGGAGAGAGAGGACTAGGGAGGGAGAGGGAGGAGAGAGAGGGCTGGGGAGGGAGAGGATTGGGGAAAGAGAGGGCTGGGGAGGGAGAGGGCTGGGGAGGGAGAGGGAGGAGAGAGAGGACTGGGAGGGTGAGGGCTGGGGAGGGAGAGGGAGGAGAGAGAGGACTAGGGAGGGAGAGGGCTGGGGGGGAGAGAGGAGAGAGAGGACTAGGGAGGGAGAGGGCTGGGGAGGGAGAGGGAGGAGAGAGAGGACTAGGGAGGTAGAGGGAGGAGAGAGAGGGCTGGGGAAAGAGAGGGCTGGGGAGGGAGAGGGAGGAGGGAGAGGACTGGGGAGGGAGAGAATGGAGAGGACTAGAGAGGGAGAGGGAGGAGAACACTGGGGAGGGAGAGAGAGGACTATGGAGGGAGAGGGAGGAGAGAGAGGACTAGGGAGGGAGAGGGAGGAGAGAGAGGACTTAGGGAGGGAGAGGGAGGAGAGAGAGGGCTGGGGAGGGAGAGGACTGGGGAAAGAGAGGGCTGGGGAGGGAGAGGGAGGAGGGAGAGGACTGGGGAGGGAGAGAATGGAGAGAATTGGGAAGGAGAACGAGGAGAGGGTGTCTTTGAGATGGGGTCCTAGCCGCAGGAAGTATGGGGGCTGAGGGTGCTCCAGAACCCCTTGAAAAACAAAAAACAATATTAAAAAAAAGATGTAGCTATCTCTAGCGGAGTCAACAACCAAAAATCTGCCTCTCCCTTATATATAGTAACAAAAGTAGTGCACTGTGCCTTTACTAGTCCTGTATTAGTGGACCGATTTAGCCATCTGTAGAGTGGGCAAATGCTTTTTTTCTGCACCACCCCCATTGGGGAGGGGTAGTTGAGGGAATGCCTGCCCCCCACTCCCACAGCTATGGAAAACAGGAACAATAAGATTTTGTTTAGACTACGGGGCAGCGCGGCTTTCCCCTCAAGTTGCCTGTTGTCTCCCTGGTTCTTTCTTAAGCCTTCACAGGTTGACAAATCTAAGCACATATTTAGTCATACATGCATCTTTCATTGACAGGGGTGAGGCCCCACATAGGGACTCCTGCTAGGAGTGTAATGAGTGTGTTTTCATAAGATTATATCTCCTAGAGTTAACAAACTAGCATATAATGTGTTTCTTGGTTTATGTGAGAAAGCTAAAAGCTAAGAATTTCGGAATTTGGATCCAATGCCAGTTTTTGGTTTAAGATCCTGTTCATCTTTCTGCAATCTGTTGTTAGAAAATCCCCCTGAGGGGTTTGTGTGGTCTGTGGGTGGGACAGTTAATGCGTATGGACTCTTCAGGTGAATCCCCAACTGGAGATGCTTTTTATGCAACCTGTTGTATGCAGAAACCATTCCCATCAATGTGCAATTCATGCGATAGTCAGAGTTACTAAAGAAACAGAATTTCAACCTTTGCCACTTATACTGGTTAATAATAGGCAGCAGACATGGAGCCCAAACTCAAAAGAGAGTTGTAGCGTTGGACTTGTGTCGCTGTCACTAGTCTCCTCTCCAAGGAGAATCCAGAGAAGGTTAGGCATGGCTTAGTGTGACTGTGTATAGAGAGTCTCCAGACAGTTTGCAGTCAAAGGGGTCATTTGGACAAACATCTAACCATAGTTAGCAATAGACCACACCACTTCTCTGAGTTGGAATTCATACGGGTGACACAACCAACCCACTGGGCAAAATCTGGTTTAATCAACGTTGTTTCCACGTCATTTCAACAACAAAAATGATATGCGATAAAGTTGAATCAACCTGGAAAACTGATCAGACTTTTTCCAAAAGTCATCAACGTAAGGAAATGTCATATTTTTTTGACCCAACTTTTAACCTAAATACAATGACATGTTAAAATGTTTGTTTGATTTCACGTTGAATTCAAGTTAGTTGACAACTCAACCAAATGCATATAAAAGCTAGATTTTGAAATGACCACTGTGCCCAGTGGGAACTCAACTGAATAGATTTTCAGGCGGAAACTCTGAGGCAGTAAATTGTAATCCTTAAGCTAAATATCTGGTGGTTTGCATCTTGATATGCAAGCATGTTGTGTCTGACCTGTTGATTAGGCACCATAAGAAGTTCTTTGTCTTTAGTTAGAGCTACACAGCACATGGAACAAGGGGAAGCATGTGTCCACACATTGGAAAGACAGGCTTTCTCTTCACCAGAATGATTGTGCTGCTGGATTATCCATAACAGATAAGCATTAGACCTAAATTCACATTTATTTCTATTTCAACATCAAGGAAATCAACTAGTTGGAAATCCTAGATCTCAATCCCCTTTCATTTTGTTCCGTACTTGGCGTTAATTCGTTCCTGCAACATTGACTACAAGGCTTTAATAGTGAAATAAAGTGTCACTGAGGCTGAACTATTGACATATAGCTGGAATCTCCTGAATATGCAACAGCATGTCCTATTGACAGCAGTGCCTTGGTCTGACAGGGCGCTCTACAGTTCTGTCTTTATTCTTCTGGATGGCTCCATGTCTGTATTGGATTGAGGGAGAGAAACGGCTGTGGGTCGGGTGGGCTCATGGTGGGGCAAAGCAAAGCATTGTGGAGCTTCCAAAGTAGACTTTCCCTGTGGAGTCTGTGTCAGCGCTCCATAAATCCATGCTTTCTCCCACCACATGTGTTCCTGGAGAACATGCCAGCATGGTCTAAGACTAGGGCTATAGGGCTGGGAGACCTTCTTAATCCTGACCAGTGATGACGGCAGTGTAGCCTAGTGGTTAGAATGTTGGGCTAGTAACCAAAAAATTGAAAGTAAGAATTTGTTCTTAACTGACTTGCCTAGTAAAATACAAATGTAATACCTCTAGTGTTGCTTCCTGGTCACATCACCAAAGGACTATAGCACGCAATGTGCTCCCTCCCACCCACCCTGGGCACGTAAACAACAACCTGTTTTAAGACACATTCATGCAGTTCTAATAGAAAAAAAAGCTATCAACAAAGGATTTGACAAGTTATCAGGAATTATGGCATTGGAATGTTCCGAAAGCATTTCATTATAGAGACAGAGTGTTCCTTTTAGAATGGCACAGGGTCAGGAATACCCAACCCTCTAGCTCTGTAAGTCCCTACAGTAATATATATGTTCTTTCTTTATACAGAGCACATGTAACTCTTGCCCTGAGTCCCTGGCCTGATGAACCCGATCACCCTGGGCCCGCCAAGTAATCCCCCACTCCTAAACTCAGTGATCTCATCACATGACCACGGGGCTGAACGACTGCCTGCTTGCGCAGTCTGGAGAAAAGACTTCACCAACAAACAGTCACACTCGGCCTGGGCAATCTCATTAAACCTTGTCTCTCTACGTCGCTGCTAGGGTCAACAAGGTTGTTGTGTGACCTACCCTGCGACCTCGGCAAACACTGTATGGCCTACGCTAGGCCAGCAGGATCAAAATTATCATGAATTTAAGCGCAGAGTCAGTCAGTTCAAAGCAGCTGGGTATGTTAGTTTTAAAAGCATCATGTTAGTTTTAATAGCATCGTGTTAGCTTTAATAGCATAACGTTAGTATTTATAGAATCACAGTTTTAATAGCATCATGTTAGTTTTAATAAAATCATGTTAGTTTTAATAGCATCATGTTAGCTTTAATAGTATCATGTTGGTATTAATAGCATCACATTAGTTTTAAAAGCATCACGTTAGTTTTAAAAGCACCATGTTAGCTTTAATAGCATCACGTTAGCATTTATAGCATCACAGTTTTAATAGCATCATGTTAGTTTTAATAGCATCATGTTAGTTTAAATAACATCATGTTAGTTTTAATAGCATCATGTTAGCTTTAATATCATCATGTTAGTATTTATAGTATCACAGTTTTAAAAGTATGATGTTAGTTTTAATAGCTTCATGTTAGTATTTATAACATCACAGTTTTAATAGCATCATGTTAGTTTTAATAGCATCATGTTAGTATTTATAACATCACAGTTTTAATAGCATCATGTTAGTTTTAATAGCATCATGTTGGTTGTAATAACAGCATATTAGTCTTAATAGCATCATGTTAGTGTTAATAGCATCATGTTATTTTTAATAGCATTATGTTAATATTAAATGCACAATGTTAGTATGAATAGCCTCATGTTAGTATTAATAGCATCATGTTAGTATTAATAGCACCATGTTAGTATGAATAGCCTCATGTTAGTTTTAGTAGCATCATGTTAGTTTTAATAGCATCATGTTAGTTTTAGTAGCATCATGTTAGTATTAATAGCATCATGTTAGTTTTAATAGCATCATGTTAGTATTTATAGCATTATGTTAGTTTTAGTAGCATCATGTTGGTATTTATAGCATTATGTTAGTTTTAGTAGCATCATGTTAGTTTAAATAGCATCATGTTGGTTGTAATAACAGCATATTAGTCTTAATAGCATCATGTTAGTGTTAATAGCATCATGTTATTTTTAATAGCATTATGTTAATATTAAATGCACAATGTTAGTATGAATAGCCTCATGTTAGTATTAATAGCATCATGTTAGTATTAATAGCACCATGTTAGTATGAATAGCCTCATGTTAGTTTTAGTAGCATCATGTTAGTTTTAATAGCATCATGTTAGTTTTAGTAGCATCATGTTAGTATTAATAGCATCATGTTAGTTTTAGTAGCATCATGTTAGTTTAAATAGCATCATGTTAGTTTTAGTAGCATCATGTTAGTATTAATAGCATCATGTTAGTTTTAGTAGCATCATGTTGGTATTTATAGCATTATGTTAGTTTTAGTAGCATCATGTTAGTTTAAATAGCATCATGTTAGTTTTAGTAGCATCATGTTAGTATTAATAGCATCATGTTAGTTTTAGTAGCATCATGTTAGTTTAAATAGCATCATGTTAGTTTTAGTAGCATCATGTTAGTATTAATAGCTTCATGTTAGTTTTAATAGCATCATGTTAGTATTTATAGCATTATGTTAGTTTTAGTAGCATCATGTTGGTATTTATAGCATTATGTTAGTTTTAATAGCATCATGTTAGTGTTAATAGCATCATGTTAGTTTTAATAGCATCATGTTAGTATTTATAGCATCATGTTAGTATTTATAGCAGCATGATAGTGTTTATAGTAGCATGTTAGTATTTATAGCAGCATGTTAGTATTTATAGCAGCATGTTAGTGTTTATAGCAGCATGTTGGTATTTATAGTATCATGTTAGTTTTAATAGCATCATGTTAGTGTTAATAGCATCATGTTAGTTTTAATAGCATCATGTTAGTATTTATAGCATCATGTTAGTATTTATAGCAGCATGATAGTGTTTATAGTAGCATGTTAGTATTTATAGCAGCATGTTAGTATTTATAGTATCATGTTAGTTTTAATAGCATCATGTTAATTTGAATAACATCATGTTAGTATTTATAGCAGCATGTTAGTATTTATAGTATCATGTTAGTCTTAATAGCATTATGTTAGTTTAAATAACATCATGTTAGCATTGATAGCATAATTTTAGTATTAATAGGAGATTGACGAAGCAGCCTGAGTGAGTCTACACCCACTTCACATGGGAGGAAAACATGTCCTATATTGTACACTACTTTTGAAAGTAACCATTTCAGACCTAGTCTTGGACTTGTCCTCCTGCAGAAGTCAGCTAGGGCTTGTGTTTTCTGTCTTTCAGGTCCCTGGTTAGTTTAAAAAGGCTAGTCGTGCCGCACTACAGCCAGGTTAGGTTACTGTAGGCAAGGTGAAACTAATCGTGTGACTGTTCAAGGCTTCCTCTCAGCCCCCCTTGTCCAGATAAGAGGACCACTCGTGGTTAGTTAGTGTGCAGTTTATTGGGTGTTTGAATTCAATTGAATTATAGCCCAAATAATTTTAATTAAATCAATATGGCTACTGAACATTTTGAAACAAACAATAAATAGGCATTTTGTAAATAGTAGCAACTTTTTCAAATAAGAAGTATAACAGTTCCTTTATAGTGCAAGTCCTAAAAGGTTTGAGTGGAAATTGACAGTGGATATGAATCATAACAAATTAAATCTATGTGACAATAAAGTAGTATAAAGTCATAGTAATAGTCACACAAATTATAATATCATAACTACCTGGTCTGAAATAGTACTGTAACTTACTGTGTTGTCATGGGTCATGCCCCGTTTACTTCAAAACTGTCACCCTGATCTGTTTCAGCTGTCTTGTGCTTGTCTCCACCCCCCACCAAGTGTCTCCCATTTGTCCCCATTATCCCCTGTGTATTTATATCTGCTTCTTTGTTTGTCTGTGCCAGTTCGTCTTGTCTTGTCAGGTTTTTCCCGTTTCTCCTGCTGTCAAGTTTGTTTCTCTAGACTTCCCGGATCTGACCTATCTGCCTGTCCTGACCCTGACCCTGACCCTGAGCCTGACCCTGACCCTGACCCTGACCCTGAGCCTGACCCTGACCCTGACCCTGAGCCTGACCCTGAGCCTGACCCTGACCCTGAGCCTGACCCTGACCCTGACCCTGAGCCTGACCCTGAGCCTGCCTGCTGTTCTGTCCCTGTTTGACACTGCCTTGGATTACGAACCTCTGCCTGCCCTTGACCTTCCCTTTGCCTGCCTCTTTGTATAATAAATATTCGAAGTATCTAACTATCCACCTCTTGTGTCTGCATCTGGGTCATATCCTGAGCCGTGATAGTATGAACTGGCCCTGACTAACCCAGCAGACTCTGACCAGCTCCGCAACGCTGTCACCTCCCAAGGAGCCACAATTGGAAGACACGAGGAGTTCCTTCAGACTTTGGCGGAACACCATGACCATGCTTTCAATGCATTACTGGAGGAATTTTGTGGATTATCTACCAGGCAACAAGCCACTACGGTAACCTCCCAGACTCTCAGTAAACCCACTACCAATGGAGTTTCTTCCCAGCCTACATTGGCTTTCCGTGAACCCAGCCTACCTCTTCCGGAGCACTATGTTAGAGATCCAGGAACCTGCTGGGCGTTCCTCTCCCAGTGCTCCATCATCCCTCAGATCGCTTGAAGATAGCGTACATGATAACGCTCATGTCCGGGAGAGAAATCGCCTTGGCTACGGCAGTGACGGAGCAACAATCAACCATTTTCTCAGTCTGGGGGAGATTGTAGCAGAGGTAAGGAAGGTGTTCGATTTTCCGTTGTCTGGAAAAGAGGCTGCTCGGAAGCTATTTCAACTGCGTTAAAACTTCCGTAGTGGGACAGACTACGCGGTGGATTTTTGCACTTTTTCCGCCGAGAGTGTCTGGAACCCGGAATCCCTGTTCGACATGTGGTCCTTCTGTAGCTCAGTTGGTAGAGCATGGCGCTTGTAACGCCAGGGTAGTGGGTTCGTTTCCCGGGACCACCCATACGTAGAATGTATGCAAACATGACTGTAAGTCGCTTTGGATAAAAGCGTCTGCTAAATGGCATATATTTTTTTTTATATATATATTTCCTTCATGATTTATCAGAGGTAGTTAAAGACGAGCTCGCAGCCCGGGAGTTGCCCATGGACCTCAACTCTCTCGTAGCCTTGACCATATGGATTGATGGGCAGCTACAGGAATGCAGGAGAGAGAGGACGTCTGTCCCCAGTCACACTCGCTCGTCCAAGATTCTCAGAGGAATCCCGGAAGTTCCTGAAGTCTACAGGGCCGAGAGAATCCGACGGGAATCACGAGGGTAGTCGACTTGTCTCCTCCAGGGCCCTTGCAACTGGGCAGGTCTAGATTGTCTCCTGTTTAACGCTTGTGCAGACTGAGCACCAAATGCTGTCTGTATTGTGGTACTACAGGACATTACATATCTACCTGTCCATTAAATGACCAGGCTTATCAGTAGGTACGAGTACACTGGTGTGCCATACATGGAGTTTCCAATCTCCCCTTACTCGTACCCCTCTTCGTGCCATCCTGCTGTGGGGTGACCAGTCCAAATCTCTCCAGGTGCTCATTGACTGGGGCCGATGAGAGTTTTATGGACACGACCCTGATGTCGGAGATTGATGGACACTACCCCTCTCTATTGCCATAGATGTCACTGCACTGGATGGGTGCTCTATTGGCAGAGTTACCCACACTTAGATTCCTATCAACCTGCGAGTGTTAGGTAATCACAGGGAGTCTATACAGTTCCTTCTCATCCAATCCCCTTATGTACTTGTGGCTTTGATGGCTCCAAAGGCACAATCCCCTGATCAACTGGGCTACTGGATCTATCATGGGTCTGAAGTCAGTGCAGCCTGCCCCAGAACATCTTTCTGCAGGCTTGGGTAAAGCCTTGGCTCTCTCCTCCGTTTCTGCAGAGTACCAGGACCTCCAGGAGGTTTTCAACAAGGCTCGTGCCACATCCCTTCCTCCGCATCGACCCTACGACTGCGCCATCAACCTTCTCCCGAGCACTACACTGCCTCGGAGGTCGGATTTATTCCCTGTTGGATCCGGAGACCAAGACTATGGAGAAGTACATTAAGGACTCTCTTGTGGCTTGGAGTATCTACTTCTACCGCTGGTGCAGGGTTCTTGTTTGTGGAGAAAAAGGACAAAACCCTCCGTCAGTGTATCGACTACCGGGGCCTTAATCATATCAAGGTTAAAAAACGTTACCCGCTACCACTCATCTCCTCAGCTTTCGAGCCTCTCCAAGGGGCTACCATATTCTCAAAGTTGGACCTTTGGAACGCCTACGATTTGGTTTGGATACGGTTAGCGGTCACTACGAGTACCTGGTGATGCCATTCGGACTGACCAACGCTCCCGCAGTGTTCCACCTCTCCAAGGTTCCTTTCATGTGGTCTCCAGCAGCTGACCTGGGGTTCTCGGACCTCAAGCATCGATTCACTACAGCTCCCATCTTAATCCATCCGGACCCTTCCCGTCGGTTTGTGGTGGAGGTTGAAGCCTCGGACGTCCGAGTGGGGGCTGTTCCAGCGTTCTACCCAGGACCAAAAGCTGCACCACTGTGCCTTCCTTTCCCATCATATTAACCCTGCTGAGAGGAACTATGACGCTGGAAATCAAGAGCTACTCGCAGCTAAGATGGCGTTGGTGGAGTGGAGGCACTGGTTAGAGGGGACAGAACTTCCATTCTTAGTGTGGACTGACCATAAGAACCTGGAATATCTCCGCACTGTCAAGCATCTCAACTCAAGGCAGGCTCGATGGTCCCTGTTATTCACACGCTTTAATTTCATTTAAATTTGATCTCCTACCACCCTGGGTCCAAGAATGTCAAACCTGACGCGCTCTCACAGCTGTATAGCCCTGTTGCTACACCATCTGACACTGAGACCATCCTCCCTACTTCCTTTCTGGTGGCTACACTCATCTGGGGTATAGAGGGTCGGGTCTGTAAGGCAAACATTCCCGGCTAACTGGATGTTTGTCCCGGACTCTGCCCATTCTCCCGTCCTGGAATGGGCCCATTCATGTAGACTCTCCTGCCATTCTGGTTCGACGCCACCTGCACTGTGTGTGGGCAGAATAAGACTCTCCTACTTTCATCCCCAGTCTAACGGCCAGTCGGAGCGAGCCAATCAGGACCTGGAGACGGTGTTTCATTGTCTCATCTCCGCCAATCCCACTACCTGTAGCCAGCAACTCGTGTGGGTGGAATATGCACGCAACACCCTTCCCTGCTCGACCACTGGCCTATTTGAGTGTTCCTTGGGATATCAGCCCCAGCTCTTCCCTGAGCAAGAGGAAGAAGTCAGAATACCCTCTGCCCCCTCCGCCGCTGTCTTCGTAACTGGAAGAGAGCCCGGTCCACTCTTCTCAAGACCACCTCCAGATATTGGCGACAGGCGGACCACCACCGGACCCTGCTCCCTGCTATTGTCTGAGGCAGAGGGTATAGCTGTCCACTTGGGATCTGCCCCTCTGGATGGAGTCCTGTAAACTTTCCCCCTGTTTTATTGGCCTCTTCCCCATCTCTTAAATCCTTAACCCTCTGCTGTTCGTCTTCTGTTGCCTCACACCCTCCGTATACATCACACTTTTTATGTGTCTAGGATTAAACCTCTGTCTCATAGCCCTTCTGTTTCCAGGCCCACCCCTCTCCCCTGTGTTATCTACAGCCATCCCGCATACAAAGTAAATTCAGAAAATCTAAGGAAATCTCAGGACCCTTGTGAGTAAGCAAGTCCTGGTCAAAATAGTTCTATCAGAATCATTTCTCTGCAACTGCAGCAGTTTGATATGCATACCTTCACAAAACATTTTTAAAGCATTCCAACTGAAATGAAAATGGTGCTTTAATTTAACATAAGTGGTATGACACCATAGTCCCTAAAACAGATGTGTTTTGAAAGGGAGAGGGATCAATAATGTGAAAAGAATCATGCATAGTCCTAAATAATAATGGTTTCATTTATTTAATGTATCAATTTCCCTAATATTGTTGAGACACATGGCAGAATTCATTTCTATTTCATTAATAGGCTAGTTGTATAGCCATTGTCATTAACAACATTTTTAGACAGGATTTAGGCCTATGTGAAATGCAATCTAATACAATCTAATGGAAAAAGCATTATGTACATATTTGATGTGTAGTGTATCCCGGAGATGTGACAGGTAAACTACTATTTTACGAAGGTATATGCATTGATGTTTTAAAAAGAAGGGAACAAGGATAAAATAAATAGTCTGAGATAACCAACCATTTCACTGTTTACTGCAAAAAAAATATGGCATGGCGAACACATGCTGTGAGAAGCATGTTCTGCAAACAGGTGCAATATTCCCGCCTTTCAGTTTCACCTATCGAACACTAAATATGCCTCTTCTTCTGTTGCAGTAGTGTGTGTGTGTGTGTGTGTGTGTGTGTGTGTGTGTGTGTGTGTGTGTGTGTGTGTGTGTGTGTGTGTGTGTGTGTGTGTGTGTGTGTGTGTGTGTGTGTGTGTGTGTGTGTGTGTGTGTGTGTGTGTGTGCGTGTGTGTGTGCGCGCGGCGTGTGTGTGCTGTAATTCTGCTATTCATCGTCTATTTGATGCAGAAACTTTGATCTAATATTTTGTGTGCAGCTTTGCAAGGGTACACGTCTGTAGATGTCAATCAATGGCCATTGCATGGACAAACATAGCAACATAGCCTTTTATACTAGCCCAGGCCTACCATATGCATAAATTAATATTTATATATTTATTTTAAAAACGGTCGCTTTCATTCAGAGAAGGGCATGATCTTGCTCAGGTAGGCCACCCCACATCTCCATTGGTCGCCTGATGATGTAAAAAATAACTTTTTCTTATCATGTGTGACTGACTCTGTGTGGAGTGACCATAGAGTGCAGGCTATATAAAGTGACTACAGCAGTTTCAGGCTATGATTCAGTGTCGCTAGCCCGTGCTCGATTCACTACTCGTGGGCTATTACACCGAGTCCACTCCGCTTGACAGTGCAAACAAAGCGGGATCGGAATAGCAAAGATGAGAAGCTTTCCCCGGGATTAAACCCCCGTCCTTTTAACATGTTCCATATCGTCGCTCGTCGTTAGTGGGTGTCAGTCACTTTGGTTACGTGCAGAACACACTGTTCTGCTGTGTCAAACGCGGCGAAGTAATGACAGGGCAATACGAGGCTGTAACACAAGATTTCTTTCGCTTCTCTACAGTGCTCTACATGCGATAGAAGTCCAACAAAGTAAAATGACGTCCTTTTACGTATGGGAGACCTGAAATCAACAACGGACAAATTGTAAGTAATTTTATTTTTTATTTAACTTGTCATTGGACATTGATATATACTTTTGCATGTTTGGTATTTAAATAGCATAACATTTTTCGGCCTACATTTTTTTATGTAGATGGATTTGAAATACAGTATGTATGCAATATGTAGATATTTAGTGCTGAACCAAAGGCTTATATATGATTATATATGATGGTGGTGGAATAACCTTCTCTCCTCATCTAAAATAATGTAGGCTATTATAATATATTGCATTATGAGAATGGCAATGGCCTCTTGTTGAAGTGATTCATTAGTTGTTGAGGTCTTGCTTAATTCACTGGTGTCCAGGATTCTGACTGTTAAAAAAATGTCAGTTAATGTAGCTTAATAATTGTTTCTCTGACTAATTTCCTTAGTAAAATAGGCCTATAAGAAAATAATATGGCAACATTCAAGATCTTCATAATGCTCCTTCTCTGGTAGTTTATGGTGTATAGGATATTCTTTGTAACCAAACACAATATGCTGAGGTTGGCTAACTATGCTCTGTGCAAATATAAAGTTTAAATTTCATTGTATGAAGCATGTGATGAAATATATTGTTAGAAGGACCTGCAACTTCACTTCGACCATTCCTCTGATTGAAGTACACTATACAAGTTTGATATACAGTGTACAGGTTATACATGGTGTACCTCAGCGCCAAATTACCGTATGGGCAAACAGGGCACATGCCCCACGACCCCCAATGTCCAGGGAGCCCCCAACCCCCCCGGAAAAGTATCATAAAAAAATACTTTGGGTTGAGAGACCCCTAGAGGTCGCCCCCCCCAGATAGCATATGAACAAGAAACAAGAAAAGCATGAGATGAGCTATAAGACAGCAGATTTGTCTCTCAGCCTCATGGCAAAATGTGTTGAAATAATTTCCTAAAAAACATTATTTACATGTTGGGGGGTTGAGGGGGCCCATGGAGGTCGGTTCCTCGGGCCCCACATGTGGTTGTCCGGCCTTGGTGTACCTTTGACATACTAAAGATGAGAAGGAAACGTGTCACATTAACATGTTACATATGGCCAAGATTGCATTGGTAGATGTTTAATAATCTTAAGCTATATGGCAAGCTGTCAGTTTCCTGAATCACACAGATGGACCTCTTTCTAAGAAAACCTTAACACACATCAATAAACTTCCGCTGTGTATGGATTACCTGTTCTCCCCTGACACCTCTGTCCTAGCAGGCCGTGGCCAGGGTGGGAAAGGAAGGGACGCCGCATTGGGATTTCTGTCCTGATAATATTGCTGGCTGCCAAGACATAATCATTTCAATAGCAATATTAAAACACACATATTGCATTGCAAAGGGAAATATAATCTGTTCTAAACGGTCTATTTTTACATTGTGCACCCACCGCTCTCATAATCCTCATTTACCTTGGGAAAAGCTCTGGCAGACTCACATTTTCAATTAACATTTGACATGACCTTTAATACTGTGGCAACAGAGGAATGGGTGAGGGGAATCTGTTGCATAAAAAGTTGGTGTCTTCATATAATGACTAAGATTATTCTCTCATGAGCATTAAACTCACCTATCAACTGAGGCGGGAAACTCCCAGTCAAGACACATGTTGTCAAACAATTAGCAGTCACTGAATTTATTTGAGTTGATGGCTAACTGATGTTAATAACTTGGTGTGAGATATTGATATGTGTATTATTTCTACTTTGGCTTTTAACTTTCATAGCCGTATAATATTATTTCCAGTAATTTACATTCAACCTCTTCAGTGGAGAGCAGGGACAGACAGGCAGGCTGGCAGAGAGACAGACAGACAGACAGACACAGGTAGGCAGGCAGGCTGGCAGAGAGACAGACAGACAGACAGACACAGGTAGGCAGGCAGGCTGGCAGAGAGACAGACAGACAGACAGACAGACACAGGTAGGCAGGCAGGCTGGCAGACTGACAGACAAACAAACTTATATTACATTTGTGTAGTTCAGTCCTTGAGCTGTTCGTGTCTAGTGATGTTCTGTATTATGTCATGTTCTGTGTTTTGTGTGGGCCACAGGAAGAAAAACAGACATACAGAGCGACGACCGAGCAGGTGAATAGTGTCAGGGAACATTGTCAGACAAGCACATAGACCAGACTTAGACTGTTGACTTTAGCTGACTGGTGGGGCACAACCTCTGTGCAGCCCGCTGTCCTTTCCTAAAGTCATCTGTCTCGGTGTTGTGTAATGCTGAAGTAGAATACATGTGGAAAGTCAATGCTCAGCACATACAGTATAACTGGTTTTTACTCTGTGTGTTTTTCTTTCTGGGTATCCTGGTGGTTTTTCCTATGACTTTGAAAATGACTTTACAAAGTAGTAAATGAGTGTCTGTGTTTCAGGGCTTTATGTGTGTGACCTAATTCTGCAGCAAGCAAAGAATCTGCAGTATAGGCTTTCCTGTGTGTGTGTGTGTGTGTGTGTGTGTGTGTGTGTGTGTGTGTGTGTGTGTGTGTGTGTGTGTGTGTGTGTGTGTGTGTGTGTGTGTGTGTGTGTGTGTGTGTGTGTGTGTGTGTGTGTGTGTGTGTGTGTGTGTGTGTGTGTGTGTGTTTGCCTCCTCATCGTTTCCTTGTAGGGGCCGGCAGTGAGATGGATGAGCTACAGGACAAAATACAAACCCTCCAACCCAAAAAGGACTGTGGTGCGGATGGTACTGTATACTAAATTAAATGATAAAATATACAGACCGCAATTTCAAATAGACTATTCTTAAACTCTTCAACATTATACTCAGCGCTGGCATCTTCCCCAATATTTGGAACCATGGTCTGGTACTCCAATCCACAAAATTGTAGACAAATTTGACCCCAATAATTACAGTGGAATCTGCGGCAACAGCAATCTCGTAAATATCCAGCTGCAGTATCATCGTCATTTGGCTTCTTACCAAAATACCATGCGACAGACCATGTATACACCCTGTACACCCTTATTGAAAAACAAACAAAACAAAAGCAAAGTCTTCTCATGCTTCTTTGACAAAAAAAAAGCTTTTGACTCAATTTGGCATGAGGGTCTACTATACAAATTGATGGAAAGCAGTGTTGGCAGTGACGTGTATTCATGGATGTCAAGGAAAGCCAGGCTTCCCCCAAAAATGTACCAATAAAAAAGAAAATAACATATAATATAATTTATCTTTCAGCTCTCTGTGTTTTGTAGTTTTCCTTCAATTCGCAAGAGGCTGAATGTACACTACATGGCAAAAAGTATATGGACACCCCTTTAAATTAGTGGATTCGGCTTTTAGTTATCACTGTATTAGACTAAGCGGAGATGATTTGATGATGTTGAAGTTAAAATGGTGCTGGAATTAGTGGAGGAAGCTCCTGTTTTCTTTGTGGTTCTAAATCAATAGTTGTTTAGTACTCCGAAAATGTCGGAAACATTAACTTGCTGGACCATGCTTTAGGTCAAGGTAACTTGTTTGTAACATGCAATATGCTTTGTGGACTTCAGAGGTTGCTCTATGGTTTCGTAACGAAACAAAGGTTGTGGTTGAATGTATTCTGCCACTGTGTTTTCTTATTGTCTCGGCCTTAGGCCTATGAACTAACAGGTTATAGAGCAAACAACGCAATTATCACAATGAAATGCTACTGGGTGTTGGGGAACAACATATTATATTATAATATCAATGTACACAAACAACAAGTGTGCAGTTAAAATTGGCAGTAAATACACATATATCTTTCCTCAGGTGTCACTCTCTGACCGTAGAGAGCCCTTGGTTCTCTATGGTGTTTAGGTCAGAGGGTGACTAGGGGGGTGTTCTAGTCATTCCATTTCTATGTTGGTGGGGTTGTATGGTTCCAAATTAGAGGCAGCTGGTAATCGTTGCCTCTAATTGGGGATCATATTTAGGAAGCCCTTTCTCCCACCTGCTTTGTGGTATATTGTGTTTGTGTTTGTGCTTGTTGCACCACTGATGTCACGTTTTTCATTGTTGATTTATTGTTTGTTGTTTGAAGTTTCACGGTAATAAAGATGTGGTCCGTCCGTTACGACAACCGTGACAGAATATCCCACTAAAAGAGGACCAAGCAGCGTGTTCATGAGGTAAAGGAGTTTTGGACATGGGAGGAGATCATGAGTGGATGCGAGACCCTTCCTTGGCGGGAGTCGCAGAGGACTCAGGAAGGACAGCAACGACGCCGGGGGCCGCGGCCACAGAAACCCCAAGATTTTCGGGGGTGGGGGGGGCACGAGGGGTGGCCAGCTGAGCAGCGGAGAGTGCCATTGCCCGAATGGGAGTCGATGGAGGAGTGCAATGAGGGATACCGGAGCGAAGAGTTAGCGAGGAGTATGCTGCAGCGCAGGCGTGCTAAAGAGCGGGTCATCAGTCCGGTGCCATCTGGGCCAGCTCCTCGCACTTGCCCTGAAGAGCCAGAGACCGTCAGGGAGGCGACGGAGAAGTTGGGGGAGAGAGAGAGAGATGTTGTGCAGGTGTGTTCTGCTCAACATTTGACCTGAAGAGCCTGTCAGCAGTCTGGTGAAGTCTGTGCCGGCTCCACGCATCTGGCCTCCAGTGCGCCCCCCCATTCCGTACGTCCTGTGCCAGCTCCCCGCACCCTCCCTGAAGTGTGTGTCAACAGTCCGGTGCCACCTGTGCCGGCTCCACGCATCAGGCCTCCAGTGCGCCTCCCCAGTCTGGTACGTCCTGTGCCAGCTCCCCGCACTCGCCCTGAAGTGCGTGTCACCAGTCCGGTGCCACCTGTGCCGGCTCCAAGCACCAGGCCTCCAGTGCGCCTCCTCAGTCCGGTACGTCCTGTGCCAGCTCAGTCCCGCTCCTAGGCCGGAGCCTTCCTCTGCACCGGTGCAAAGTCCAGGCACGGCGTCCAGTCCCGTTCCAAGGCCGGATCCTTCCTCTGCGCCAGTGCCCAGTCAAGGCACGGCGTCCAGTCCCCCTCCAAGGCCGGAGCCTTCCTCTGTGCCAGTGCTCAGTCCAGGCTTGGTGTCCAGTCCACCTCCAAGGCCGGAGCCTTCCTCTGCGCCGGTGCCCAGTCCAGGCACGGCGGCCAACCCAGCTCCAAGGCCGAAGCCTTCCTCTGCGCCAGTGCTCAGTCCAGGCACCATGCCCAGTCCCGCTCCAAGGCCGGAGCCTTCCTCTGCGCCGGTGCCCAGTCCAGGCACGGTGTCTAGTCCTGCTCCATGGCAGCAGCTTTCCGCTGCGCCAATGCCCAGTCCAGGCATGGCGGCCAACCCAGCTCAAAGGCCAAAGCCTTCCTCTGTGCCAGTGCCCAGTCCAGGCATGGTGTCCAGTCCTGCTCCATGGCAGCAGCCTTCCTCTGCGCCGGTGCCCAGTCCAGGCACGGCGTCCAGTCCCGTTCCAAGGCCGGAGCCTTCCTCTGCGCTGGTGCCCAGTCCAGGCACTGCGGCCAACCCAGCTCCATGGCCGGAGCCCTCCTCTGTGCCGGTGCCCAGTCCAGGCACAGCGTTCAGTCCCGCTCCAAGGCCGGAGCCTTCCTCTGTGCCGGTGCCCAGTCCGGACGTGGCGTCCAGCCCAAATCCATGGACGGATCCATGGTCTGGGCGGGGGCTACGAACCGCACCGGAGCCTCCACCGACACTAGTCACCCCCCCCTACCCTCCCCATTTGGTTTCAGGTTTTGCGGCCGGAGTCCGCACCTTTGGGAGGGGGAGTACTGTCACGCTCTGACCATAGAGAGCCCTTGGTCCGTCCATTACAACAACCGTGACATCAGGGCCATGGGGTGAGACTGGGATGTAGCTTGAGCCCCACCCTCTTCAACATATACTGTATATTAATGAATTGGTGAGGGTACTAGAACAGTCTGCAGCACCTGGCCTCACCCTAGTGGACTCGGAAATCCAATGTCTACTGTTTGCAGATAATCTGGTGCTTCTGTCCCGAACCGAGGAGGGCCTACAGAAGCACCTAGATTTTCTAAACAAATTCTGACAGACTTGGGCCCTGACAGTGAATTTCACTGAGACAAAATAATTGTCTTCCAAAAAAAGACCAGTAGCCAGGACAACAAATACAAATGCTATCTAGACACCATTGCCCTAAACTACATAAATAACTTTACCTACCTCTACCTAAACATCAACACCACAAGTAACATTCGTTAGGTCGCGGTAAATGTTCTCATAACACAACTGTCCAGTTTTGCGGTTGAATATACAATATTTGTATAAAGCATTCGCCTGGTGTTTCAAGAATGTTCCTAGAACACATAAAAAAGGTTCACCGAATGTTTCATTAGATTGTGGGAACCGTCTGGTGAGAACATTGTGGGGACATTACAAAAGATACAGTGTCTTCGGAATGGATTTTTACCCTCAACAATCTACACACTATACCCCATAATGACACAGAAAAAAAATGTTTTTTAGATTTTTTTGCAAATGTATAGAAAAAAAAAGAAATATCCCATTTACACTACAATCTTGGCACACCTGTATTTGGGGAGTTTCTCACATTCTTCTCTGCAGATCCTCTCAAGCTCTGTCAAGTTGAATGGGGAGTGTTGCTGCACAGATATTTTCTGGTCTCTCCAGAGATGATTGATCGGGTTCAAGTCCGGGCTCTGGCCGGGCCACTCAAGGACATTCAGAGACTTGTCCCGGAGTCACTCCTGTATTGTCTTGGCTGTGTGCTTGGGATCATTTTCCTGTTGGAAGGTGAATGTTTGCCCCAGTCTGAGGTCCTGAGCACTCTGGAGCATAGTTTCATCACGGATCTCTCTGTTATCCGTTCATCTTTGCCTCAATCTTGATTAGTCTCCCAGTACCTGCCGCTGAAAAACATGCCTACAGCATGATGCTACCACCACCATGCTTCAGCATTGGGATGGTGCCAGATTTCCTCCAGACGTGACTCTTGGCATTCAGGCCAACGAGTTCAATCTTGGTTTCATCAGACCAGAGTATGTTGTTTTTCATGGTCTGAAACTCTTTAGGTGCCTTTTGGCAAACTCCAAGCTGTCATGTGCCTTTTACTGAGGAGTGGCTTCCATCTGGCCACTCTACCATAAAGGCCTGATTGGTGGAGAGATGAAGAGATGCTTGTCCTTCTGGAAGGTTCTCCCATCTCTACAGAACAACTTTATAGCTCTGTCAGAGTGACCATCGGGTTCTTGGTCACCTCCCTGACCAAGGCCCTCCTCCCCTGATTGCTCAGTTTGGCTGGGCGGCCAGCTCTAGGAAGAGTCTTGGTGGTTTCAAACTTCTTCCATTTAAGAATGATGGAGGCCACTGTGTTCTTGGGGACCTTCAATGCTGCAGACATTTTTGATACCCTTTTCGAGATCTGTGCCTCGACTTAACTTAATCCTGTCTCGGAGCTCTGCGAACAATTCCTTCGACCTCATTCATGGCTTGTTTCTTTCTGACATTCACTGTCAATTGTGGGTCCTTATATAGACAGTTGTGTGCCTTTCCAAATAATGTCCAATCAATTGAATTTACCACAGTTGTAGAAACATCTCAAGGATGATCAGTGAAAACAGGATATACCTGAGCTTGATTTCGAGTCTAATAGTAAAGGGTCTGAATACACATGTAAATAAGGTATTTCTGTTTTTTATTAGCAAAGATTTCTCAAAACTTGTTGTTACTTTGTCATTATGGGGTATTATGTGTAGATTGTTGAGGTATTATTTTTATTGACTCTGTTTTAGAATAAGGGTCTGAATACTTTCCAAAGCGTCTGTATGTTCCCAAAACACACAAACTGTCCAGTTATGAGGTTGATTCTACAATATTGTTACAAGACCGTTCCCAGAACACATTTTCTCTGTTCTTTAAAAGTTCCCAGAATGTTTCATTAGGTTGTGGGATCAGTCTGGTGGGGAAATTGTGTGGACATCACAAAAGATATGTTCCCGAAACACAAAAACTGTCCAGTTGTGCAGATGATCCTACATTGTTTCTTTTAGGGTGGAAAAAAACATTCAGCTGATGTTACTAAAAAGCATTCCCAGAACACATTTAGTGTTCTTTAATGGGAACATTGTGGGGACATTAAAACTGTCCAGTTGTGCTGACATTACAAGAGATAGGTTCCCAAAACACATAATATTCTCAGTTGTGATGATGTTCGTAAATGTTTAAGTTAGGTTGCATAGGACATTCTTATAATGTTGTAAGAATGTTGACAGAAAACCTGGTCTAAGTTCTAGGTTCCCAGAACATTTAAGTAAGTTATGGGAGTTGTCTGGGATGTTGTAAGAATATTTTGTGTGATATGTTGCACAGAATATTCCAATGTTGCACAATTTCCAAATAAGTTTGTTTTTATGATATTCACAGCATATTTGTTTTGTTTAACATAACATTTCATTGATGTTAACGCAATATACATTTTACCTTGACGGTCCTCAGAACATTTCAAGAATGTTATTTTTTTGGGACTTAATATTAACACATAATTTGTAGCTCCTTAAAGCAGATATGTCCCTCTCCAGATTTAATGGCAATTCACATATGAGGACTGTATTGTAGGCCAACTACAAGGTGATATAGACACACAGCCTTTTAATTGAACTCATAGGACATTTGAACAGCATTTAATCATACAGACATTTCAAATGTTTACAAATGTGTGATTTGAACATGCAATGTTTGGTTCCTCAAGCTAGGTTTTATTTCCTCTGTACCACCAGGGAAGCTCACTCACATTTATTTTCTTCAGTATATAGCCATGGCAGTATGATCGATCAGGAACGCCATGCTTTCTTAGACATAACCAACCCAGGGAAATACTGGTAACTGGGTTATTCATCGTCACTTCACCAGTGGAGGCTGGTTGGAGGAGCTATCAGATGACAGGTGCATTGTAATGGCTGGAATGGAATTAATGGAGCAGAGTTAAAAATGTGTTTTCCATTTGTTTGATGCTGTTCCATTTATTCCATTCCAGCCTTTACAATAAGCCGGTCCTGCTACAGCTCCTCCCACCAGCCTCCACTGCACTTCACCCATCTTCTTTATACATTATGCTGCATACTTCTGGGCCCATATTTACAAGGTATCCAACACTATCAGTGCTGATCTGGGATCACTTTTCATTGTCAAATCATGAAAAATACAACAGGCGGGACCATATCAAGTGTCTCAGTTGGAATTATATTGGCTGCATTTTAAAAAAGTTCAACAGTCAATGTTAACACACTGTTACTATTTTTACAGTTAGTTTAAATTCTACATTTCTGACTGGATGTATGGTTACAGAATAAAACCAATGGGCCTCCTGAGTGGCGCAGCAGTCTAAGGCGATTTAGCAAGTCCTGTGGTGGGCCGGGTGCATGCACGCTGACAGGGTTGCCAGTTGTACTGTATTTTCCCTGATACATTGGTGCGGCTGGCTTCCGGGTTAAGCGTGCAGTTGGGCATGCTTCTTTTTCGGAGGACGCATGGCTCTCGATCTTCGCTTCTCCCGAGTCCATACGGGAGTTGCAGTGATGGGACAAGACTGTAACTCCCAATTAGATATCATGAAATTGGGGAGAAAAAGGGGTACACTTTTATTGAGTTACAGTTCATATAAGGAATTCAGTCAATTCAAATAAATTAATTAGGCCCCAATCTATGGATTTCACATGACTGGGAATACAAAAATGGAACTGTCGGTCACATCTCCTTTGCATAGAGTCGATCGGGCTGTTGATTGTGTCCTGAGGAATGTTGTCCCACTCCTCTTCAATGGCTGTGCGAAGTTGCTGAATATTAGCGGGAACTGGAACATGCTGTCGTACACCCCGATCCAGAGCATCCCAAACATGCTCAATAGGTGACATGCCTGCTTAGTGTGCAGTCCATGGAAGAACTGGGACATTTTCGGCTTCAAGGAATTGTGTACAGATCCTTGCTACATGGGGCCATGCATTATCATGCCGAAACATGAAGTGATGGAGGCGAATGAATGGCACAACAATGGGCCTCAGGATCTTATCACGGTATCTCTGTGCATTCAAATTGCCATCGATAAAATGCAATTGTGTTTGTTGTCTGTAGCTAATGCCTGCCCATACCATAATCCCACCACCACCATGGGGCACTCTGTTCACAATGTTGACATCAGTAAACCACTTACCCACACGATGCCATACACATGGTCTGCGGTTGTGAGGCCGGTTGGACGTACTGCCAAATTCTCTAAAACAAGGTTGGAGGCGGCATATGGTAGAGAAATTAACATTACATTATATGGCAACAGCTCTGGTGGACATTCCTGCAGTCAGCATGCCAATTGCAAGCTCCCTCCAAACTTGAGACATCTGTGGCATTGTGTTGTGACAAAACTGCACATTTTAGAGGGGCCTTTTATTGTCCCCCGCACAAGGTGCACCTGTGTAATAACCGTGCTGTTTAATTAGCTTCTTGATATGCCACAGCTGTCAGGTGGATGGATTATCTTGGTAAAGGAGAAATGCTCACTAACAGGGACGTAAACACATTTGTGCACCAAATTAGAGAGAAATACGTTTTTTGTGTTGGAATATTCGTACCATATAAACTGTAAATGCATTCATTTACACGCATTTGAATATTCATATTTTGACACGCAATTGTGTTATATTTTATTAATATTTGATATCAGTCCTCATTTAAGTAGGCCTATCTTCCATTATATGTCAATGAAGAAGACGATGTAAATTCATATATGTATATAATTTGTTTGATGATTTTGACAGTCTGTACAAATTCCAATATAACATTGATTTACTTTAATTAGGCAACTCAACCGGCTGGTTGAGATGTTTGCGATGCATTATCTATCAAAGCTTAAGTCACATAAACAAAGATGATTAATTTATAGCCTATACTGAGGCTAAATATCCATATTTTGCAGATTTCTCTCCTCACATTTTTCTCTTGGTATGACAAAAACTCATCAAATACAGTGTTACAAGTGCACAACATATGAATAGCATTTGAACATTTTGAAAGAATATATATACACGTGTCCTCATTGAACATATTAGACTGAAAAAACCCTTCAAGGCCAAAGCTGCCCTGGTAGCACAGAGGATTCATTTGCTGGTTGGCAATCTGAAAATTGCATGTTCAACGGTGAAATTGAGGCTCAGATACACTCTCATAAAATAGAGGATGTCTTTATTTCGTCCAGATTTATAAATCCAGTCAGAAATACAGAATTTAGGCTAAATGTTTTTTTTAAATAACATTGTGTAAAAATGTAATATTCAACTTTTTTTTGAACGCACCCAACATAATTCCTATTTAGAGACGCTTGACATGGTCCCCCGTCTTATTTAGCATGATCTGAAAAGCTTGACATGGTCCCCCGTCTTATTTAGCATGATCTGAAAAGCTTGACATGGTCCCCCGTCTTATTTAGCATGATCTGAAAAGCTTGACATGGTCCCCCGTCTTATTTAGCATGATCTGAAAAGCCTGACATGGTCCCCCGTCTTATTTAGCATGATCTGAAAAGCTTGACATGGTCCCCCGTCTTATTTAGCATGATCTGAAAAGCTTGACATGGTCCCCCGTCTTATTTAGCATGATCTGAAAAGCCTGACATGGTCCCCCGTCTTATTTAGTATGATCTGAAAAGCCTGACATGGTCCCCGTCTTATTTAGCATGATCTGAAAAGCTTGACATGGTCCCCGTCTTATTTAGCATGATCTGAAAAGCCTGACATGGTCCCCGTCTTATTTAGCATGATCTGAAAAGCTTGACATGGTCCCCCGTCTTATTTAGCATGATCTGAAAAGCTTGACATGGTTCCCCCGTCTTATTTAGCATGATCTGAAAAGCTTGACATGGTCCCCCGTCGTATTTAGCATGATCTGAAAAGCTTGACATGGTCCCCCGTCTTATTTAGCATGATCTGAAAAGCTTGACATGGTTCCCCCGTCTTATTTAGCATGATCTGAAAAGCTTGACATGGTCCCCCGTCTTATTTAGCATGATCTGAAAAGCTTGACATGGTCCCCCGTCTTATTTAGCATGATCTGAAAAGCTTGACATGGTCCCCCGTCTTATTTAGCATGATCTGAAAAGCTTGACATGGTCCCCCGTCTTATTTAGCATGATCTGAAAAGCCTGACATGGTCCCCCGTCTTATTTAGCATGATCTGAAAAGCTTGACATGGTCCCCCGTCTTATTTAGCATGATCTGAAAAGCTTGACATGGTCCCCCGTCTTATTTAGCATGATCTGAAAAGCCTGACATGGTCCCCGTCTTATTTAGCATGATCTGAAAAGCCTGACATGGTCCCCGTCTTATTTAGCATGATCTGAAAAGCTTGACATGGTCCCCCGTCTTATTTAGCATGATCTGAAAAGCCTGACATGGTCCCCGTCTTATTTAGCATGATCTGAAAAGCCTGACATGGTCCCCGTCTTATTTAGCATGATCTGAAAAGCTTGACATGGTCCCCCGTCTTATTTAGCATGATCTGAAAAGCTTGACATGGTTCCCCCGTCTTATTTAGCATGATCTGAAAAGCTTGACATGGTCCCCCGTCGTATTTAGCATGATCTGAAAAGCTTGACATGGTCCCCCGTCTTATTTAGCATGATCTGAAAAGCTTGACATGGTTCCCCGTCTTATTTAGCATGATCTGAAAAGATCTTGACATGGTCCCCCGTCTTATTTAGCATGATCTGAAAAGCTTGACATGGTCCCCGTCTTATTTAGCATGATCTGAAAAGCTTGACATGGTCCCCCGTCTTATTTAGCATGATCTGAAAAGCCTGACATGGTCCCCGTCTTATTTAGCATGATCTGAAAAGCTTGACATGGTCCCCGTCTTATTTAGCATGATCTGAAAAGCTTGACATGGTCCCCGTCTTATTTAGCATGATCTGAAAAGCCTGACATGGTCCCCGTCTTATTTAGCATGATCTGAAAAGCTTGACATGGTCCCCCGTCTTATTTAGCATGATCTGAAAAGCTTGTCATGGTTCCCCCGTCTTATTTAGCATGATCTGAAAAGCTTGACATGGTCCCCCGTCTTATTTAGCATGATCTGAAAAGCTTGTCATGGTTCCCCCGTCTTATTTAGCATGATCTGAAAAGCTTGACATGGTCCCCCGTCTTATTTAGCATGATCTGAAAAGCTTGACATGGTCCCCCGTCTTATTTAGCATGATCTGAAAAGCTTGACATGGTCCCCCGTCTTATTTAGCATGATCTGAAAAGCTTGACATGGTCCCCTGTCTTATTTAGCATGATCTGAAAAGCTTGACATGGTCCCCTGTCTTATTTAGCATGATCTGAAAAGCTTGACATGGTCCCCTGTCTTATTTAGCATGATCTGAAAAGCTTGACATGGTCCCCGTCTTATTTAGCATGATCTGAAAAGCTTGACATGGTCCCCTGTCTTATTTAGCATGATCTGAAAAGCTTGACATGGTCCCCCGTCTTATTTAGCATGATCTGAAAAGCTTGACATGGTCCCCCGTCTTATTTAGCATGATCTGAAAAGCTTGACATGGTCCCCCGTCTTATTTAGCATGATCTGAAACGCTTGACAGGGTCCCCGTCTTATTTAGCATGATCTGAAAAGCTTGACATGGTCCCCGTCTTATTTAGCATGATCTGAAAAGCTTGACATGGTCCCCCGTCTTATTTAGCATGATCTGAAAAGCCTGACATGGTCCCCGTCTTATTTAGCATGATCTGAAAAGCCTGACATGGTCCCCGTCTTATTTAGCATGATCTGAAAAGCCTGACATGGTCCCCCGTCTTATTTATCATGATCTGAAAAGCCTGACATGGTCCCCGTCTTATTTAGCATGATCTGAAAAGCTTGACATGGTCCCCCGTCTTATTTAGCATGATCTGAAAAGCCTGACATGGTCCCCGTCTTATTTAGCATGATCTGAAAAGCCTGACATGGTCCCCGTCTTATTTAGCATGATCTGAAAAGCTTGACATGGTCCCCGTCTTATTTAGCATGATCTGAAAAGCTTGACATGGTTCCCCGTCTTATTTAGCATGATCTGAAAAGCTTGACATGGTCCCCGTCTTATTTAGCATGATCTGAAAAGCTTGACATGGTCCCCGTCTTATTTAGCATGATCTGAAAAGCTTAACATGGTCCCCCGTCTTATTTAGCATGATCTGAAAAGCTTGACATGGTCCCCCGTCTTATTTAGCATGATCTGAAAAGCTTGACATGGTCCCCGTCTTATTTAGCATGATCTGAAAAGCTTGACATGGTCCCCCGTCTTATTTAGCATGATCTGAAAAGCTTGTCATGGTTCCCCCGTCTTATTTAGCATGATCTGAAAAGCTTGACATGGTCCCCCGTCTTATTTAGCATGATCTGAAAAGCTTGACATGGTCCCCGTCTTATTTAGCATGATCTGAAAAGCTTGACATGGTCCCCGTCTTATTTAGCATGATCTGAAAAGCTTGACATGGTCCCCGTCTTATTTAGCATGATCTGAAAAGCTTGACATGGTCCCCTGTCTTATTTAGCATGATCTGAAAAGCTTGACATGGTCCCCCCGTCTTATTTAGCATGATCTGAAAAGCTTGACATGGTCCCCTGTCTTATTTAGCATGATCTGAAAAGCTTGACATGGTCCCCCGTCTTATTTAGCATGATCTGAAAAGCTTGACATGGTCCCCTGTCTTATTTAGCATGATCTGAAAAGCTTGACATGGTCCCCCGTCTTATTTAGCATGATCTGAAAAGCTTGACATGGTCCCCCGTCTTATTTAGCATGATCTGAAAAGCTTGACATGGTCCCCTGTCTTATTTAGCATGATCTGAAAAGCTTGACATGGTCCCCCGTCTTATTTAGCATGATCTGAAAAGCTTGACATGGTCCCCCGTCTTATTTAGCATGATCTGAAAAGCTTGACATGGTTCCCCCGTCTTATTTAGCATGATCTGAAAAGCTTGACATGGTCCCCCTGTCTTATTTAGCATGATCTGAAAAGCTTGACATGGTCCCCCGTCTTATTTAGCCTGATCTGAAAAGCTTGACATGGTCCCCTGTCTTATTTAGCATGGTCTGAAAAGCTTGACATGGTCCCCTGTCTTATTTAGCATGATCTGAAAAGCTTGACATGGTCCCCTGTCTTATTTAGCATGATCTGAAAAGCTTGACATGGTCCCCCGTCTTATTTAGCATGATCTGAAAAGCTTGACATGGTTCCCCCGTCTTATTTAGCATGATCTGAAAAGCTTGACATGGTCCCCCGTCGTATTTAGCATGATCTGAAAAGCTTGACATGGTCCCCCGTCTTATTTAGCATGATCTGAAAAGCTTGACATGGTTCCCCGTCTTATTTAGCATGATCTGAAAAGCTTGACATGGTCCCCCGTCTTATTTAGCATGATCTGAAAAGCTTGACATGGTCCCCCGTCTTATTTAGCATGATCTGAAAAGCTTGACATGGTCCCCTGTCTTATTTAGCATGATCTGAAAAGCTTGACATGGTCCCCTGTCTTATTTAGCATGATCTGAAAAGCTTGACATGGTCCCCCGTCTTATTTAGCATGATCTGAAAAGCTTGACATGGTCCCCCGTCTTATTTAGCATGATCTGAAAAGCTTGACATGGTTCCCCCGTCTTATTTAGCATGATCTGAAAAGCTTGACATGGTCCCCCGTCTTATTTAGCATGATCTGAAAAGCTTGACATGGTCCCCTGTCTTATTTAGCATGATCTGAAAAGCTTGACATGGTCCCCTGTCTTATTTAGCATGATCTGAAAAGCTTGACATGGTCCCCTGTCTTATTTAGCATGATCTGAAAAGCTTGACATGGTCCCCCGTCTTATTTAGCATGATCTGAAAAGCTTGACATGGTCCCCTGTCTTATTTAGCATGATCTGAAAAGCTTGACATGGTCCCCTGTCTTATTTAGCATGATCTGAAAAGCTTGACATGGTCCCCCGTCTTATTTAGCATGATCTGAAAAGCTTGACATGGTCCCCCCGTCTTATTTAGCATGATCTGAAAAGCTTGACATGGTCCCTGTCTTATTTAGCATGATCTGAAAAGCTTGACATGGTCCCCTGTCTTATTTAGCATGATCTGAAAAGCTTGACATGGTCCCCTGTCTTATTTAGCATGATCTGAAAAGCTTGACATGGTCCCCCGTCTTATTTAGCATGATCTGAAAAGCTTGACATGGTCCCCCGTCTTATTTAGCATGATCTGAAAAGCCTGACATGGTCCCCGTCTTATTTAGCATGATCTGAAAAGCCTGACATGGTCCCCGTCTTATTTAGCATGATCTGAAAAGCCTGACATGGTCCCCGTCTTATTTAGCATGATCTGAAAAGCCTGACATGGTCCCCGTCTTATTTAGCATGATCTGAAAAGCCTGACATGGTCCCCGTCTTATTTAGCATGATCTGAAAAGCCTGACATGGTCCCCCGTCTTATTTAGCATGATCTGAAAAGCCTGACATGGTCCCCGTCTTATTTAGCATGATCTGAAAAGCTTGACATGGTCCCCCGTCTTATTTAGCATGATCTGAAAAGCCTGACATGGTCCCCGTCTTATTTAGCATGATCTGAAAAGCCTGACATGGTCCCCGTCTTATTTAGCATGATCTGAAAAGCTTGACATGGTCCCCCGTCTTATTTAGCATGATCTGAAAAGCTTGACATGGTTCCCCCGTCTTATTTAGCATGATCTGAAAAGCTTGACATGGTCCCCCGTCGTATTTAGCATGATCTGAAAAGCTTGACATGGTCCCCCGTCTTATTTAGCATGATCTGAAAAGCTTGACATGGTTCCCCCGTCTTATTTAGCATGATCTGAAAAGCTTGACATGGTCCCCCGTCTTATTTAGCATGATCTGAAAAGCTTGACATGGTCCCCCGTCTTATTTAGCATGATCTGAAAAGCTTGACATGGTCCCCGTCTTATTTAGCATGATCTGAAAAGCTTGACATGGTCCCATGGTCCCCTGTCTTATTTAGCATGATCTGAAAAGCTTGACATGGTCCCCCCGTCTTATTTAGCATGATCTGAAAAGCTTGACATGGTCCCCTGTCTTATTTAGCATGATCTGAAAAGCTTGACATGGTCCCCAGTCTTATTTAGCATGATCTGAAAAGCTTGACATGGTCCCCTGTCTTATTTAGCATGATCTGAAAAGCTTGACATGATCCCCCGTCTTATTTAGCATGATCTGAAAAGCTTGACATGGTCCCCCGTCTTATTTAGCATGATCTGCAAAGCTTGACATGGTCCCCCGTCTTATTTAGCATGATCTGAAAAGCTTGACATGATCCCCCGTCTTATTTAGCATGATCTGAAAAGCTTGACATGGTTCCCCCGTCTTATTTAGCATGATCTGAAAAGCTTGACATGGTCCCCCGTCTTATTTAGCATGATCTGAAAAGCTTGACATGGTCCCCCTGTCTTATTTAGCATGATCTGAAAAGCTTGACATGGTCCCCCGTCTTATTTACCATGATCTGAAAAGCTTGACATGGTTCCCCCATCTTATTTAGCATGATCTGAAAAGCTTGACATGGTCCCCCCGTCTTATTTAGCATGATCTGAAAAGCTTGACATGGTCCCCCGTCTTATTTAGACATTTACATTTAAGTCATTTAGCAGACGCTCTTATCCAGAGCGACTTACAAATTGGTGCATTCACCTTATGACATCCAGTGGAACAGCCACTTTATTTAGCATGATCTGAAAAGCTTGACATGGTCCCCCGTCTTATTTAGCATGATCTGAAAAGCAAAAGTTAGTCTAGATCAGCAGTCATAGTTTTGGATACTCTGTAAATATGATCCCAGTAGTTCAGCATAAAAAGAGGATGGGTGAAGTGGTGGAGAATAACCCAGTTACCAGTATATTCCTGGGATAGTTATGTCCAATAAGGCTAAAAAGGAAGCATGGAATTCCTGGTTGACCACACTGTTAAGACTATATACTGAAAGAAAACATGTAGAAGGTGGCACAGAGGATAAAAAACGAAGCTTGGGAATCAAACAAGGCAGTTTCAAACCCCACATGTCCAGAGAGTCAACATAAATTGTGTTTATGTGATCAAATGTCTGTGAATTACATAATATGCAATCAAAATGCTGTGTGTCTATATCACCTTGTCATGGCCTACAATATAGTTGTCAAATTCACCCAGCTTGATTGGTAGCAACATTTGATATTCTGTTTTTTACATTGGATAAAAGTAGAGATTCATAGCTAGAAAACAGTATATCATACACTACAGTTGAGGAACAATCGGAAAGTAATTCAAATCAAATCAAAGTTTATTTGTCATGTGCGCCGAATATAACAGGTGTGTAGACCTTACAGTGAAATGCTTACTTACAGGCTCTAACCAATAGTGCAAAAAAGGTAAGATGAACAATAGGCGAGTAAAGAAATAAAACAACAGTAAAAAGACAGGCTATATACAGTTACGAGGCTATAAATGTAGGCTACATACACACACCGGTTAGTCAGGCTGATTGAGGTAGTATATACATGGAGATATGGTTAAAGTGACTATGCATATATGATGAACAGAGAGTAGCAGTAGTGTAAGAGGGGTTGGCGGGTGGTGGGTGGCGGGACACAATGCAGATAGCCCGGTTAGCCAATGTGCGGGAGCACTGGTTGGTCGGCCCAATTGAGGTACTATGTACATGAATGTATAGTTAAAGTGACTATGCATATAAGATAAACAGAGAGTAGCAGCAACGTAAAAAGAGGGGTGGGGGCACACAATGCAAATAGTCCTGTTTGATTACCTGTTTAGGAGTCTTATGACTTGGGAGTAGAAGCTGTTTAGAAGCCTCTTGGACCGAGACTTGGTGATCCGGTACCGCTTGCCATGCGGTAGCAGAGAGAACAGTCTATGACTAGGGTGGCTGGAGTCTTTGACAATTTTTAGGGCCTTCCTCTGACACCGCCTGATATAGAGGTCCTGGATGGCAAGAAGCTTGGCCCCAGTGATGTATTGGGCTGTACGCACTACCCTCTGTAGCGCCTTGCGGTCGGAGGCCGAGCAGTGATGCAACCCACCAGGATGCTCTCGATGGTGCAGCTGTAGAACATTTTGAGGATTTGTCAAATATTTTCAGTCTCCTGAGGAGGAATAGGTTTTGTCGTGCCCTCATGACTGTCTAGACTTGGCACTCTGCTTGCCATGCAGTGGTAGAGAGAACAGTCTATGACTGTGGTGACTGGGGTCGTTGACAATTTTTAGGGCCTTCTGCTTTGAAAATTGATAAACTTGTAACCTCTCTTAATAAATTCAGAGCGTTGTCAGATTGTCTATTCGTAAATTCAGAGCGTTTCGCTCTCGGAGCGTTCAGAGCCACACTGGACACTCTTGCTGAGGAGTAGGGTTGATCCGAGCGTTCTGACCTAATTACAGCAGTCAAGCACCCAAGCTAACTGGCTAACGTTAGCTAGCTTGCTAGCTACTTCCAGACACAAATAAGAGAACAGCTCACTCTGACCATGTTACTTGCCCTAGCAGAGCTGGGTAGGCTGTTTTTATGTTATCCAGAGTGTTGGTGACTGCAATTGTGCTGCTGGCAACAATTTAATTACTACTTTTTGCCAAAGTTTACTGACACAGAGGTCGGGTGTTGAGCGTTTGTAAATTTGACATCATAAACATTCTATTGAAGTGGTTACTTGCATAGTGGAGTATTTTGTTTAGACATGTAGCTAGCTAGCTAGCTAGATAGATAGCTAAACAATGAACCATAATCCCAACTCATAATGTTACTACCCTGCATGAATCTGCAGGTAGCTAACCAACCAGGTTCAATGTTGGCTAGCTAACATTAAACTATAACTTGCAATGCAAATGGCTCTGAAATACGAATAATATCACTAAACAGATCATACACGTAATGTTAGCTAGTGAGCCAAACAACTGATATTAGCTAGCTAGCTAACAGTACACTTTAACATGAAATGAAAACAACTTTCTGACAAAATTAGAAACATGTAATATCAAATTTAGCTAGCTAGACTATCTTACCCATAAACATGGATGGATGCTTCTCCCTCTCTGTCACAGATGCCATGGTTTCCCTTAGTTTGAAGATGGAATCCAGAGACAGGTGTTTTATAACAGCCTTCTGTGTGTTCTCTTTTCGACTTCGTCTGCATATTATCAATCAAACGCCAGCATTTTCTCAATCTCCTTATATTGAATCTCCTACAAATGTGGCCTGTTTCAGGAAACTAGGCGTATGTTGCGAGTCACTACTTCACATGAGAGCCATTTGAATGTAATCTTTTATTTATGTATTATTTTGTTATGCGTTTTTTGCAGAAACGCCTTCTGGAACATGTGAACTTTCATGTGCCTTAATAACAAACTTGTATGCCATCTGTAAATACGAATAAAATTGTTAAATTACGAGCCTGGTTGATTTAGCCACAGAAAAGTCAGCAACCTTTCCACTAGCCATGATTGGCTTAGATAATGAGTGGGCTGGACATGCTGAGAGATGAGTTCGGATTGGTCTGCTGTATAGCACGCTTATGTCTATTTGAGCTGGTTATTATGTGTACGTAATCCTGTCTAACGTGGCTTTTAAAAAATATATTGCTTAGTAGAACTGCATAAGTGTTGCTCTCCACTTACTGGAGGACCGAGTTTTGAAATGAGTAGAATTAGAGTATGTTAGCTAAGGAGATGGTGAAAACACTTTTTTAAATGTTTATTTAACTTGGCACATCAGTATTGAACAAATTGTTATTTTCAATGACAGCCAACTCCGGCACTGGGCCAATTGTGCACCACCCTATGATACAGCCTGGATTTGAACCAGAAACTGTAGTGACACCCCTTGCTCTGAGATGTAGTACCTTAGACCACTGCGCCAGTTTGCAGCTGTCTCTGGATTACATCTTCAAACTAAGGGCAACCATGGCATCCGTGACAGGGAGAAGTGTCCAACCATGATGTATACAGGTAAGATAGTCTAGTTAGTCTAGCTAAATGTTCTGGGAACGTTCTTGTAACATCAGGTGAATTGTATAATCGTCCGCACAACTGGGAAGTGTTTTGGGGACGTATCTTTTGTGATGTCCCCACAATGTTCCAACCAGACAGTTCCCACAACCTAATGAAATATTCTGTGAACCTTTAAAGAACAGTCAAAATGTGTTCTGGGAACGTTCTTGCAACATCAGGTGAATGCTTTATACAAATATTGTATAATAATCAGCATGACTAGACAGTTTTTGTGTTATGAGAACATTTGCACTTCTGTGAAAGTTTTGAGAGCTTTCACAGAAGTCATTTTGGTTTTCTGGGAAAGCATTACTGGTACATTGTGTTACCTGGAATCCTAATGAGAACCTTTGGGGAACGTTCTGTGGTGGTTGTTACAGATATTGTGCACAACATTTTAGTGAATGTTAGGAGAACATTTCAATGATATTTCATTCAAAACACGTTTTAAATGTTTTTGGGATGTTAACAAGAACTGAATTGGAATCTTAGCTAAGGTTTGCTGGGAACCAAAAAAATAGAACATAAAAAACCAACTGGAATGCTATTTGGCCCTAGAGAGAGTACACAGTGGCAGACCACTGTGACTGACCCAAAATTAAGAAAATAATTGACTATGTACAGACTCAGTGAGAAAAGCCTTGCTATTGAGAGAGGCCGCAGTAGGCAGACCTGGCTCTCAAGAGAAGACAGGCTATGTGCACACTGCCCACAAAATGAGGTGGAAACTGAGCTGCATTTCCTAACCTCCTGCCAAATGTATGACCACATTAAAGACACATACAGTATTTCCCACAGATCACACTGAATCACAAGATGTTGAAAAAAGATCAACAATTTATAAACTCCCGTATCTTTTAGGCGAAGTATTGAAATGTGCAATCACAGCAGCAACATTTGTGGGCAGTTGCCATAAGAAAATGGCAAACATTTGAGCACAAACAACATTGTAAATACTACCAATATGTATCTGTTTATTTATCTTCCCCTACTATTCATACTACAACTATTTGCACATTGCTAAAACACTGTACATTGCTGATCATTTGTTAGTGCAGTGCAATGTTTACTGTTCATTTATAAAAGTTTTTATGTTGTTTCTGTTTCTTCTCACTTTTGTTTGATGTTTATTTCACTTGCTTTGGCAATGTAAACAAATGTTTCCCATGCCAATAAAGCCACGTTGAATTGAATTGAAATATAGAGAGAGGGGGAGAGAGAACACACTAAGCTCATCTGAGGACAGGGAAATGCGTTTCTTTCCAATGTGAATCATTTAGGAAAAATGAGCCTCTGCACTGAATTGCTCGAGTTTCTCCATTCTGCTTTATTGTCTATTTTGGCTGAACTCACAGTTATTTGTTTTACTGCCCAAGAAAACTTCAGGTCCTTTAAAGATAAAGCAGGCAAAGCCAGTTTCTAAGTCAACCACGCCCTGTAAACAAATAAAATACATCTCAGTAGAATGCTGCCATAGCTTCCTGTTTAGCTCTGAATTCCAAGGTAAACTGAGCTAGTTCTTTGAGTCTGCATCCATCCAGAGCACAGGGAGAATTCCTGAGTTTTAGAGGCAGTTTAAAGAAACCCCTTATTTAAAGGATTTAGATGTTGGTCAAATGGACTTGACATGTTTAATACGTGGTGCAGGGTTTTGGTTCTGATTTTTTATTTTTGAGAAGTGAATTTCCACAATTTAAGACTTTGCCTTTGTAATCAGAAGGAACCTTGAGGCCATCGGTTGCTCATGTTCTTATCAGTCAAGCAGTTTGGGAAACAAATGTCTGCAGTGCAGTGGGGGGAAAAGAAAGTGTGAGAAAGGAGTGGTACGGGAGCGGGGCGTGGGGGGGTAGAGACACAGGGAGGGAGAGAAAAACAGGGAGTGGTACGGGAGGAGGGCGTGGGGGGGTAGAGAGACAGGGAGGGAGAGAAAAACAGGGAGTGGTACGGGAGGAGGGCGTGGGGGGGTAGAGAGACAGGGAGGGAGAGAAAAACAGGGAGTGGTACGGGAGGAGGGCGTGGGGGGTAGAGAGACAGGGAGGGAGAGAAAAACAGGGAGTGGTATGGGAGCGGGGTGTGGGGGGTAGAGAGACAGGGAGGGAGAGAAAAACAGGGAGTGGTACGGGAGGAGGGCGTGGGGGGTAGAGAGACAGGGAGGGAGAGAAAAACAGGGAGTGGTATGGGAGCGGGGCGGGGGGGGTAGAGAGACAGGGAGGGAGAGAAAAACAGGGAGTGGTACGGGAGGGGGGCGTGGGGGGGTAGAGAGACAGGGAGGTAGATAAAAACAGGGAGTGGTACGGGAGCGGGGGGTGGGGGGGGTAGAGAGACAGGGAGGGAGAGAAAACAGGGAGTGGTATGGGAGCGGGCGGGGGGGTAGAGAGACAGGGAGGTAGAGAAAAACAGGGAGTGGTACGGGAGGAGGGCGTGGGGGGGTAGAGAGACAGGGAGGGAGAGAAAAACAGGGAGTGGTACGGGAGGGGGGCGTGGGGGGGTAGAGAGACAGGGAGGTAGAGAAAAACAGGGAGTGGTACGGGAGGGGGCGTGGGGGGGTAGAGAGACAGGGAGGTAGAGAAAAACAGGGAGTGGTACGGGAGGAGGACGTGGGGGTAGAGAGACAGGGAGGGAGAGAAAACAGCGAGTGGTACGGGAGGGGGCGTGGGGGTAGAGAGACAGGGAGGTAGAGAAAACAGGGAGTGGTACGGGAGGAGGGCGTGGGGGGTAGAGAGACAGGGAGGGAGCGAAAAACAGGGAGTGGTACGGGAGGGGGAGGGGGTAGAGGGGGGTAGAGAGACAGGGAGGTAGAGAAAACAGGGAGTGGTACGGGAGCGGGGCGGGGGGGTAGAGAGACAGGGAGGGAGAGAAAACAGGGAGTGGTACGGGAGGGGGCGGGGGGGTAGAGAGACAGGGAGGTAGAGAAAACAGGGAGTGGTACGGGAGGGGGGCGTGGGGGGTAGAGAGACAGGGAGGGAGAGAAAACAGGGAGTGGTACGGGAGCGGGGCGGGGGGGTAGAGAGACAGGGAGGTAGAGAAAAACAGGGAGTGGTACGGGAGGAGGGCGTGGGGGGGTAGAGAGACAGGGAGGGAGAGAAAAACAGGGAGTGGTACGGGAGGGGGGCGTGGGGGAGTAGAGATACAGGGAGGGATAGAAATACAGGGAGTGGTATGGGAGCGTGGCGTGGGGGGGTAGAGAGACAGGGAGGTAGAGAAAAACAGGGAGGGGTACGGGAGGAGGGCGTGGGGGGGTAGAGAGACAGGAAGGGAGAGAAAAACAGGGAGTGGTACGGGAGGGGGCGTGGGGGGGTAGAGAGACAGGGAGGTAGAGAAAAACAGGGAGTGGTACGGGAGGAGGGCGTGGGGGGTAGAGAGACAGGGAGGGAGCGAAAAACAGGGAGTGGTACGGGAGGGGGGCGTGGGGGGGTAGAGAGACAGGGAGGTAGAGAAAAACAGGGAGTGGTACAGGAGCGGGGCGTGGGGGGGTAGAGAGACAGGGAGGGAGAGAAAACAGGGAGTGGTACGGGAGGGGGCGTGGGGGGTAGAGAGACAGGGAGGGAGAGAAAAACAGGGAGTGGTACGGGAGGGGGGCGTGCGGGGGTAGAGAGACAGGGAGGGAGAGAAAAACAGGGAGTGGTACGGGAGGGGGGCGGGGGGGGGTAGAGAGACAGGGAGGGAGAGAAAAAGGGATGTTCTCTGTTTAGTGAGTCCGCCAGATCAGAGGCAGCAGGGATGACCAGGGATGTTCTCTGTTTAGTGAGTCCGCCAGATCAGAGGCAGTAGGGATGACCAGGGATGTTCTCTGTTTAGTGAGTCCGCCAGATCAGAGGCAGCAGGGATGACCAGGGATGTTCTCTGTTTAGTGGGTCCGCCAGATCAGAGGCAGTAGGGATGACCAGGGATGTTCTCTGTTTAGTGAGTCCGCCAGATCAGAGGCAGCAGGGATGACCAGGGATGTTCTCTGTTTAGTAAGTCTGCCAGATCAGAGGCAGCAGGGATGACCAGGGATGTTCTCTGTTTAGTGAGTCCTCCAGATCAGAGGCAGCAGGGATGACCAGGGATGTTCTCTGTTTAGTAAGTCTGCCAGATCAGAGGCAGCAGGGATGACCAGGGATGTTCTCTGTTTAGTGAGTCCGCCAGATCAGAGGCAGCAGGGATGACCAGGGATGTTCTCTGTTTAGTAAGTCTGCCAGATCAGAGGCAGCAGGGATGACCAGGGATGTTCTCTGTTTAGTGAGTCTGCCAGATCAGAGGCAGCAGGGATGACCAGGGATGTTCTCTTGATAAGTGTGTGAATTGGACCCTTTTCTGTCCTGCTAAGCATTCAAAATGTAACAGGTACTTTTGGGTGTCAGGGAAAATGTATGGAGTAAAAAGTACATTATTTTCTTTAGGAATGTAGTTATGTAAAAGTTGACAAACATATCAATAGTAAAGTATAGATACCCCCAAAAACGACTTAAGTAGTACTTCAAAGTATTTTTTACTTAGTTACTTTATACCACAGGGAGGGGAGAGAGGGAGGTAGAGGGACAGGGAGGGAGAGAGACAGGGAGGTAGAGAGACAGGGAGGTAGAGAGACAGGGAGGTAGAGAGACAGGGAGGGGAGAGAGGGGGGTAGAGGGACAGGGAGGGAGAGAGACAGGGAGGGGAGAGAGGGAGGTAGAGGGACAGGGAGGGAGAGAGACAGGGAGGGGAGAGAGGGGTAGAGGGACAGGGAGGTAGAGAGACAGGGAGCAATATGGGATAGAGGAAGTAGAGAGACAGTGAGCGGAATGGGGGGGGGTGAGAGACAGGGAGAAGGAGGGACAGGGAGGGAGAGAGACAGGGAGGGGAGAGAGGGAGGTAGAGGGACAGGGAGGTAGAGAGACAGGGAGGGGAGAGAGAGGGGTAGATGGACAGGGAGATAGAGAGACAGGGAGGGGAGAGAGAGGGGTAGAGGGACAGAGAGGTAGAGAGACAGGGAGGGGAGAGAGAGGGGTAGAGGGACAGAGAGGTAGAGAGACAGGGAGGGGAGAGAGAGGGGTAGAGGGACAGAGAGGTAGAGAGACAGGGAGGGGAGAGAGAGGGGTAGATGGACAGGGAGGTAGAGAGACAGTGAGGGGAGAGAGAGGGGTAGAGGGACAGGGAGGTAGAGAGACAGGGAGGGGAGAGAGAGGGGTAGAGGGACAGGGAGGTAGAGAGACAGGGAGGGGAGAGAGAGGGGTAGATGGACAGGGAGGGGAGAGAGAGGGGTAGAGGGACAGAGAGGTAGAGAGACAGTGAGGGGAGAGAGAGGGGTATAGGGACAGGGAGGTAGAGAGACAGGGAGGGGAGACAGGGAGAGAGAGAGACAGGGAGGGGAGAGAGAGGGGTAGATGGACAGGGAGGTAGAGAGACAGGGAGGGGAGAGAGGTGTAGAGGGACAGGGAGGTAAAGAGACAGTGAGGGGAGAGAGAGGCGTAGAGGGACAGGGAGGGGAGAGAGAGGCGTAGAGGGACAGGGAGGTAGAGAGAATGGGAGTGGGAAGGACGGAGGTAGAGAGACAGGGAGCAGTATGGGAGGGGGTGGGTAGAGAGAGGGAGAAGGAGGGACAGGGAGGGAGAGTTTAATTTTGCAGTCAGCCCCTTCTCCCACCACACAAACAAGGCTGCTGTCTCCCCCTCTGAGAGAGGAGAAGAGACAGAGGGAAGAGGGGAGAGAGGGAATGGCCTGTGTTGGGGTTTGGATGAGTCAGTGGTGGGCCCAGTCAGCAACAGCTAGGTCTGCTTCCAGCCTCCCAACCTCCAAGTTTCCAGTCTCCCAGCTCCTAGCCTCCCAGCTCATAGCCTCTCAGCTTCCAGCCTCCCAGCCTCCAGCTTTCCAGCCTCCGAGCTTCGAGCCTCCTAGCTTCCAGCCTATCAGCCTTTCAGCCTCCTAGCCTCCAAGGCTCCCAGCTTCCAGCCCAGTCTGAATTATGACAGCTCAGGGATGGCAAGCAGCCTAATTACAATGGCTGATTGCCTCTCTACTGGCATTTCTTACAAGGCGATTGTGATGTGCGTGAGCAGGTCTGGAGACCAGGAGGAATAGGAAGAGGGAGGCTGTTCATTGGCTCGCCTCTCTTCCTTTGGACAGAAATGTATGCAGATTCAGAACTGATTGGTTCAGGGAAAATATCTTTTTTTTTTATGACATTTGGCCAGACAGAACCAGTGTGAGGAGGCTGGGAGCCAGCGAGACAGGTGATTTTGTTGCCCAATGGTAGATTATAGCTGTTCAGTCTTTGGCGCTATTACATTTGTGAGTTGTATCAAAGTAATGTCACGTAGGTGACAGACTAGATTATGAATGAAATTGTCCCAAAAAAATTGCACAGTATAATTCCTGAAGTAATTGATCTTGACACCATCTCATTTTACTGTCCTGAATAGGTGGTGACGTCTAACCGCAAGAGATAAAGAAATAACCATAGGAAGCCTTTTAGAGGGTTTAGAAATTAGGGCAGAGTTATTATTATTGAGCATATTTATTTTTAAAAAGGACAGAAATAAGGCCTTGAATTGGCCGTTTGTATGTATGTCTGTCAGAGAGACCACTGTGAAGTGTGATGTGTGTGTTAAGTGGGAGCTGCTTTGGGTTGGTCTGGACGGCTTTGTCTACTGCTTTGGCTTTTGTTCCTATAGTGATGAATTGTGGAGGCCTTGGCTTGAATCGGCCTGTCTCACAGCAACTAAAGACAGAGTGCTGGCAAGGCGAAGGGAGAGAAGGCTAGAGAGGATCATGGGCGTACGTTTGTCTCTCTGGGGGCAGACAGACAGACAGACAGACAGACCACGCCGGGTCAGTCTAGCACAGTGAAGAATACTTTGTTTTGCATGCAAAGAGGATATAAACTTATTTGCTTTGTATCATATTATCTATTACCTCCAGATAAGACAAAGATTGACCACGAAGATCACAATTGTTTTATTCACTATAGTGAGGGATCCTGTTTTCTGCTAACAATCTCAGCAATACCGCGGTCAGCCTTGAACTTCCGTGGCTTCAGTGAGAGAGGGGCAGTTGTTCTCCCCTGAGCTAACCTGATTAAGCAGAGGTTGACGTTACTAAATCCTTTTGAACATCAAGCTCTGTTGTTGATGAATGAAAAGCCGGTTCCCCAGTATATTTATATGCAGACCGCTGCAGCCTAGCCATGTTGACCCTGTGACCCAGACACTACCTGTCTGCTGACAAGGTTACAAGGATGGAGCAGGTTCAGGGGCCTGACTCCAGGGATCACTTTGCCTGCGTTAACAGTCAGCATTGCACCCTCACGGCAGTAAAACAACCACCCTGCTGCTTCACGGGCCAGGAGAGACCGATCTAAACTCAAAGAGCTCTGTGAACAGTGAGCACAGGGTGTCTGATACAATTTGAAAGCTCTTCTTTGGTTTGCTGTGGCCTAACGAACTGACCCACAGTATGAAGCATTGGGCTTTGTTGTGAAGGGAAGATATCTTGTCACTTTTCCCATGTTGTATTTCATCCGATGGATTGTTAGCACTGACTTTGTTATTCAAAGGGCTTTGTGCTGGGACTTAGATACCATATTTAATGATATGTATTTTGTCCCCAGTGTTACATAGAGTGACCAGGATGAAGAGAGAACTGATTAAATAGACTTGAAGAAATGCAGTTGAGCGAATTGTGCAAATTAGAACATTCTCAGTCTTCCTCATCCTGCTTTCATAAACAAACAATGGTTTCATTTGTTGAAAGTGGTGAATGTACCCCCATTCTGTAGGAAGAACAGGCCATGCCAGCAATGTATCATTGTTTAATTAAATGTGTGTGTTAGCCTGAAACCATCAGATGGCACTAGAACCAGTTCTCTCTCCCTCTGAATGATTCACTGAGTTGGCCAAACCAGAGACCATAGCTTGGCTCTGCCTCATATCCACATATCAGACCTCACAGTTTCACATGAGCCTATTTTTTGTAATAGGGACAGAAACTATTGCCACCCCAGGTCCAATAGACAGAGATTTATTTGGCACTTATGCATGGACATGGACTGCCTAATGTTTCTTGTTGTATGGACTGGAGCAAGGTTGCCATGCCTTGTGGATATTCTTGTGACAAATTCTATGACTACTGATTGTCGTTAACATTTATTTTACTTTGGTGACTGTACACTACTGTTTCTTCTTGCTCCATTTTCGAAGTCTGGAAAATTGGCTAGAATGCTCTGCAGTTTGAATTCTCTAGGACAGATTATGGTGATTTAGTAAATTTGAAGAGGCCTCTCTCTCTCTCTCTTATTCTCTCCAGTGAATTGCACTGATGCAGGTGTCCACCAGATGCTGCATGCAGACAGAGAGGCAAGCGAAGCCGGCAGAGAGGCAAGCAGACTGCACTGTCTCAGGTCTTGCCAGGAACGGCATTGGATGGAGATGTAACATCCACTTCTAATCAAGATCCTGTGGGCAGGATTGGAACAGCAAGTGGCTCTCCAGGGACAGTACAGACTGTAGGATCAAAAATGATTTATTTCTTTGTGTGTCATGCAAACCAATCACTTCTTGCCCGTGACATCACAATGAAACATAATTAACATGAAGTGGCTTGCTATGCTTTTTCTTTCTACATGTTGGAAGTTACTGGCCCTTCACACGTATCTCTATACAGGTGGGAAATGGCAGATGTGGGCACTGTTAAATGCCTAAATTGGAACATAGTGGCTGTACAATAACATGCTATACATAACGTCGAAGCTATTGCTCTGCGCTTCACAGTGCTGTATGGGGTTTGACTGACAAATCAAATACATTTTGATTTGTCACATGCGCTGAATACAACAGGTGTAGTAGACCTTACAGTGAAATGCTTACTTACAAGCCCTTAACCAACAATGCAGTTTAAAAAAATAAGAATAAGAAATAAAAGTAACAAATAATTAAAGAGCAGCAGTAAAATAACAATAGCGAGGCTGTATGCAGGGTGTACCGGTACAGAGTCAATGTGCTGGGGGGCACCGGTTAGTCGAGGCAATTGAGGTAATATGTACATGTAGGTAGAGTTATTAAAGAGACTATGCATAGATAATAACAGAGAGTATCAGCAGCGTAAAAGGGGGGGCAATGAAAATAGTCTGGGTAGCCATTTGATTAGATGTTCAGAAGTTTTATGCCTTTGGGGTAGAAGCTGTTTAGAAGCCTCTTGGACTTAGACTTGGTGCTCCGGTACCGCTTGCCATGCGGTAGCAGAGAGAACAGTCTATGACTAGGGTGGCTGGAGTCTTTGACAATTTTTAGGGCCTTCCTCTGACACCGCCTGATATAGAGGTCCTGGATGTCTGGAAGCTTGGCTCCAGTGATGTATTGGGCCGTACGCACTACCCCCTTGCGGTCGGAGGCCGAGCAGTTGCCATATCAATTAGTGATGCAACCCACCAGGATGCTCTCGATGGTGCAGCTGTAGAACATTTTGAGGATTTGAGGACCCATGTCAAATATTTTCAGTCTCCTGAGGGGGAATAGGTTTTGTCGTGCCCTCTTCATGACTGTCTTGGTGTGCTTGGACCATGTTAGTTTGTTGGTGATGTGGATGCCAAGGAACATGAAGCTTTCAACCTGCTTCACTAGAGCCCCGTTGATGAGAATGGGGGCTTGCTCGGTCCTCCTTTTCCTGTAATCCACAATCATCTCCTTTGTCTTGATCACATTGAGGGAGAGGTTGTTGTCCTTGCACCACATGGTCAGGTGGCTGTCTTGTCATTGTCAGTGATCAGGCCTACCACTGTTGTGTCATCTGCAAACTTAATGATGGTGTTGGAGTCGTGGTTGGCCATGCAGCCATGAGTGAACAGTGAGTACAGAAGGGGACTGAGCACGGAACCCTGATGCGCCCCCGTGTTGAGGATCAGCATGGTGGATGTGTTGTTACCTACCCTTACCACCTGCGGGGTGGCCCTTCAGGAAGTCCAGGATCCAGTTGCAGAGGGAGGTGTTTAGTCCCAGGGTCCTTAGCTTAGTGATGAGCTTTGAGGGCACTATGGTGTTGAATGCTGAGCGTGAATGTAGTGAATGAATAGCATTCTCACATAGGTGTTCCTTTTGTCCAGGTGGGAAAGGGCAGTGTGGAGTTAAATAGAGTTGGCATCATCTGTGGATCTGTTCGGCCAGTATGCAAATTGGAGTGGATCTAGAGGTTCTGGGGTAATGGTGTTGATGTGAGCCATGACCAGCCTTTCACTTGCCAGTTGGTCAGTGCATGCTCGGAGTACACATCCTGGTAATCCGTCTGCCACATCCCACGAGCGTCCCACGAGCATTCTGAACTTGAGAACCTCGCACAACAAGAAGACGCCCCCATCCTTTCCGCTAATTAGGCAACTTTTGCACATTTTTTGTTGTCTGAATGAGGGAAATACTGTAAATGAATAGGACTCTATGTATTTTGAAAGATGAGACGTTAAGGATTATAATTAATACCGCTTTGATGTCATACAAGAAAACCAAACACCCATGAGTCCAAATGTGCACCTCATGTTTCCATATCAAACCAATTATATCATATACAGTGTCAACGTTCCTGATCACTATGTTTGATGTACAGTTACAAGATGACACGGCATCATACCCTGGGTTATTCTGAACAGAGTGAGCCTGTTTGTCTATTGTGAAGAAAATACGCCACGGCACACGCACCTGAATGCACTCATTTCAGTGCACCTCAACATTTATGATCTGTTTCCCTGATTTGCATTGTGAAAGTCTAACACTGTAATATCGTATTTTATAACTTAGCTAGTCATATTAGCAATAGTACAAGCTTTCAAATGATCCAGGTTGTGATTTTGTATTGCGTAAACAACGACAGTAATGGTGTGATGACGTTGATGCAGGGTTGTGTTCCAACAAAACAATGACATGTGTTCTTGCTCTAGTTCCTCAACGGCAGAGCTAGGAGAGATAGTCGAAGACTCTCTTTGAGTCATGCACACTTTGGAGAGGTGTGTGGCTACTTGGAGACACCAGTTTGTCCTCTCACTCAAATCCTTGTTATTAGTTTGTGTAATGTTGCACCTACCCCACATTTTACAGGAATATTCTTATCATGTTACTGAATGTATCCAGAGCATTTTCACATTTCGTTATCAACAAATGCAGCAAAAAATATGATAAACATAAAATGACCATAAAGTCAACAGTGTAATATTTGGATTCAGTCTTGTGTCAAGTGAACTATCGCTTTTGGTCGAAAAATGTTCCAATAATCTCCAAACTATTCCCTTTCAATTGCTACCATGCTTATACATATGTTTTTCGTATTTCTTCTGTACTAAACATTTTAATGTAGCCCTGTCCATATAGGCCAATTCCCATGAGTGTAAAGGGTTCAAATGTATACTTAATTGTCAACTATAGTATTATAGGCCTACTTTCACCTTTCAGTCCTTATTTCCTTAAATAGAGATCCAAACCATGTGCATTTATGTGCCTTTGTATATGTGTGTCAGTTAATATTTTGTGTGCTTCCTGCGTGTCTGTCTAGTATGTACTGTAGAACTATCTGTATTAGAGGGTGAAGAGAAAGGGTCTGTCACGTGCTGAGTCGAGTCGAGCAACTTAAAGGCCAGTGCACTCAAAAACGACATTTCCCTATGTTTTATATATATTTCCACACTATGAGGTTGGAATAATTCTGTAAAATTGTGAAAATTATGAATAATGCCGTTTTCGTGTAAGAGCTGTTTAAAAAGATCACCTGAAATTTCAGCCTGTTTTTGTGGGATGGAGTTTTGGCCTGCCTGGTGACATCAACAGGCAGTATAAGTTAAGAGTTTAAATCATCCTCTCTGCCAATAAAAGCATTTTTTAAGGTTATATAACCCTCTCATTAGGCTCATCCAATTAGGCCTTCACTCAGACCACTGCCAGACAGTACCTAGCAAAATTCCTGCTTGAGAAATTGCTCTTTGCACAGAAGCAATTTTTTAAATATTTTTTTTACTATTGTAATTGGGAAAAAATAACAGTAAAGTACTTAATTTTTAACCCGAAATTATTTGATATTCAGATAAAAACAGCTGCATTGGGCCTTTAACAGTTAAGACAGGGACAAAGCCAGGCCTGCAATGCATGTTGGGAGGTTTGGCTGCCAGAGAAAGTGCCCAAGTCCCAGCCAGCGTGGCTGAAACCCTTGCTAAGGCTGAAAATGAAGTTTGAGAGTGGAAATGAGAGGAGCAACAAAAGAGAGAAAGCGAGAGAGAGAGCGAGAGAGAGCTAAAGTGCTCATGGCTGTAGGCTCAATGTGCTCTTAAAGAGATATTACCACAACATTCCTGAAGCATTGAGAAAGAATGGGACAGTACAGTATAGCACAACTTAGCAGTATAGACAGCATTTAGAATCTTGGTTTACTGCTTTTGTTGAGGAATATTTTTGATAGGGACATTTTCACTATTCAAGATTAAATAAGAATGTACAATGTAACACATTGTTTCATAGGACTGATTACTTTTATACCTGAAGATGCACGAGTTGAATGATTTGCACAAATAATTGTCAATGTTATGTGCAATGTTAAGCATGTGACAAGCTACGGGGAAGGTTTTAGCACAATTAATTTTGAATTAGTTTCCAAATCTAATGCTTGTATAAAATACACTAACAGTCAACAATGTAACAACCTTTAATTCAATAGTCATATACAAGTTATTCAAATGTTCACAATAAAGTTCAAACATGTAATAATAATGTAATTCCATTTAATAATGTCAACAAAAAGATCAACAAAAAGATCCCCAAACTTTCTCTCCCACTTTCAAGATAAAAGTGGAAGTTGAATTTGAATTTGGATTTAGAAGTTGAACTTCCATCAAAGGTTGTGATAAAAAACAGAAGTCATTTAAACCATGAACAACAGATCAACTTAGAATACACTGTACGGTATTATATTTTATTATCAGTATTGTATTATAATTAAAATATACTATATAGTTTTGTCTCCGTTCTAAAGGGCCTTCATTTGTCTGTCAGAATAGTGTGGCCGATCCATTAGAAGTCCGTCCGTCAGTGAGTGTGGAGACGTGGACGTTGAGCTGTGTGTGTAATGATGGGAGCAGCAGAGAGAGGAGGCTGAATAGAGAGACTGGCACCTCTGTGGCAGTCAGGCAAGGCAGCCTGGTAAGACTCTCTCTCTTAGTCTCCAGACTCTTTAGCCCCCCGTTTGGCTCTCACACATTGTGCCATTCAGCCCCAGACCGTATATTCACCCTGTTCTGAGACTGGGCAGCCTGCTATTGTGCGAGTGAGCTAATTTGAATAGCCTTCAGTATTTTGTGTGAGCAAGTCAGCTCTATTTGCATTTGTTCCAGTCACAAAGGTTTACAGGTCAATTGAGGCAGGCTGGAAAAATCGTACATGCCAAGGAGAATGTTTTTCTTCTTCTCTCTTTCTCTCTCTCTCTCCAACTCTCTCTCTTTTTCTCGCTCATTCTTTTTTCCTCTTCCTCATCTTCTATGGTTGTCAGGCACCTCATTATGCAAACTTCACCCCCCTCCCTCCCTCAGACACAAACACAAACACACTCTCCCTCTCGCTGTTGATTATATGGTGCTAAGGGTCTGAAATACCTTTGTTGGCATCCAGAGTGCCAGCTGGGGATCAGATAGTGGAGAGAGGGGTGTGTGGTGTGCCAGCCTTTCATTCCTGCCCTGTTGACTGAACGAACAACAGACAGACAGGCAGGACAGACAGGACAGACAGACAGGGGGATGGGCAAACAGACAGGCAGGCGGACAGACAGCAGATGGACAGACAGAAAGACAGACAGACAGACAAAGATACATGGTTGGTAAGGGATGCTGGTGCCAGGCCAGCAAACCAGGACAGCACTCAGACAAAACACACCTCATCACTTTAGCTTACCTCTTTGGGCTCTTCATTGTGTTTTGTGTGTGTGTGTGTGTGTGTGTGTGTGTGTGTGTGTGTGTGTGTGTGTGTGTGTGTGTGTGTGTGTGTGTGTGTGTGTGTGTGTGTGTGTGTGTGTGTGTGTGTGTGTGTGTGTGTGTGTGTGTGTGTGTGTGTGTGTGTGTGTGTGTGTGTGTGTGAGCGCGTGCGCATTCGTACGTCAAATGTTATTTTTCACATGGTTCGTAAACAACAGGTGTAGACTTACACTGAAATGCGTACTTACGGGTCCGTTTCCAATGATGCAGAGTTAAAGGTGAAAAAGTAATCAAATAAAAATAGAAATAGTGACACAAGGAATAAATAAACAGTGAATAACGAATAACAGTTATGAGTAAATATAAAATGGCAGTAATGATCAATTAGCTGATATAGCAACTATTGAATCTGAAACAGGGGAATTACTATCAGAAACCAAATTACTCAATCAAATATTCTCACGCTTCTATGGAGAACTGTAAACCTCTGATTGTAGATCTACACCAAGCCAGATTACTGTAAGACCTTTCTAAAATAATTAACAACTCCTCTTCTCTCAACAGAGGAAGCCACCTCACTGGGAGGCATTGGACAGCATGAACAAAGGCAAATCACCTGGATGGGACAGTATTCTTCAATTAGGTCTACTATTGCTCAAAATTAATAATACAGCCGGTCACAAAGTTTAATTTAGGAGAGATGTGAATACAATACTAATTTTGCTTTTGTAAAAAAAAAGTTAAGAATGCCACCCAGTGTTATCACTATTGCCCCCTATCTTTGATAAACACAGATATTTTAACATTAAACTGTTTTCCAATATATAGTCGTCCCATCTCGAGAGGGCTGTATTATATCTCAATGCAGAAAAAGCTTTTGTTAGACTAGAACGGTCATATCTCTGGTTTATCTTGGAACATGTGGGAATTGGCTCCAATTTCATTAATATGATAAAAATACTATATGCCAATCCCTTGGCCATAGTTATAACAGGCACTATCTGCTCTGAACCATTCACAATCACTAGAAGCAGCAGACATGGGGATCCAATTTCACCTCTGCTATTCTTATTATCCATGGAACCCCTGGCCCAGGCATTTAGTCAATTGAAGGAAATAACACAAATGTCTCTTAAATCTACTCATCACTTCATCTCATTATACGCTGAAAATATTTTACTATTTTTTTTGTTTTGTTTTGTTTTCACCTTTATTTAACCAGGATGGCTAGTTGAGAACAAGTTATCATTTGCAACTGCGACCTGGCCAAGATAAAGCAAAGCAGTTTGACACATACAACAACACAGAGTTACACATGGAATTAAACAAACATACACTCAATAATACAGCAGAAAAATATATATACAGCATGTGCAAATGAGGTAGGATAAGAGAGGTAAGGCAATAAATAGGCCATGGTGGCGAAGTAATTACAATTTAGCAATTAAACACTGGAATGGTAGAATGTGCAGAAGATGAATGCAAGAAGAGATACTGGCGTGCAAAGGAGCGAGAAAAATAAATAAATACAGTATGGGGATGAGGTAGATTGGATGGTCTATTTACAGATGAGCTATGTACAGGTGCAGTGATCTGTGAGCTGCTCTGACAGCTGGTGCTTAAAGCTTGTGAGGGAGGTAAGAGTCTCCAGCTTTAGTGATTTTTGCAGTTTGTTCCAGTAATTGGCAGCAGAGAACTGGAAGGAGAGGTGTAAGACAGAATAGTAAGACAGAACTCTGCAGGCTATCTCTGCAGTAGATTGCAACACTGCCCCCTTTGGCAGTTCTATCCAGTCGGAAAATGTTATAGTTAGGGATGGACATTTCAGGGGTTTTGGAGGACTTCCTAAGCCAGGATTCAGACTCGGCTAGGACATCCAGGTTGGCAGAGTGTGCTAAAGCAGTGAATAAAACAAACTTGGGGAGGAGGCTTCTATTGTTAATATGCATGAAACCAAGGCTTTTACGTTTACAGAAATCAACAAATGAGATCATCTGGGGAGTAGGAGTGGAGCTAGGCACTGCAGGGCCTGGATTAACCTCTACATCACCAGAGGAACAGAGGAGGAGTAGGATGAGGGTACGCATAAAGGCTATCAAGACTGGTCGTTTAGTGCTTTCAGAGCAGAGAGTAAAAGGAGCAGGTTCCTGGGCGTAAGATAATAGATTCAAGGCATAATGTACAGATGGATGGTAGGATGTGAGTACATTGGAGGTAAACCTAGGCATTGAGTAATGATGAGAGAGATATTGTCTCTAGAGATGTTTAAACCAGGTGATGTCCCTGCATATGTGGGGGGTGGAACTAAATGGTAGTTTAAGGCATATTGAGCAGGGCTAGAGGTTCTACGGTGAAATAAGAGAATAATACCTAACCAGGACAGTAATGGACAAGGCATATTGATGTTGGGGGATTTCGGATTCGAGGTGAATAATACTTTAGATGAAAATAGATCCGCACCACATTGGGTGAGGCGGGTTGCAGGAGAGTGTTTTGAAGTTGAGTTTTAGAAAAAATATTAAAAAGATATGCGAAGAAAAATATATAAAAAGATATATACACTGGACACGACAAGGACAAAAGATGTCTGACTGCTACGCCATCTTGGACTTCCAAGGACTTACTATATCTAGACAATGTATCTCAAATGCTCCCAAACGCATTGAAGATCGTAGATAAATTCGGCTTCATTTCAAGATAAAATGTATCTAACCCAAACAACCCTACTGCCTCTCGAGACCCCAATGGAGGACTCCAACTCTTCTTATGAATTCAAATGTAAATATTTGGGAATAGATATCTTTCCGTCTTTAGATAAATCCATTGCCAAAACCTTTAACAGAACGCTCAAATCTAATCAATCTGAACTCAGCAGATGGAATAATATCCCAGTTGCTTTAACCGGCAGAATAATTATTGTCAAAATGAATATATTGCCACGGCTGAACTTCTGTAGTTCAATGCTTCCCATGGCTCCCCCTTCTGGCTATTGGGATAAAATTCATAGTGCGTTTTCTAGATGTGATGGCAAGGTAAACAATCCTGGATAAAATGTACCCATTTACAAAGAGTGAAAGACATAGGAGGACCATCCGTAACAAACTTTAAATTGTATTTCCAGGCACTCGCATTTCGTCCCTTCCTAAACTGTTTTAGACATGATTATTTTGTCCCCTTGCTGAGTATGGAGAGAAATATGTTGTCTCCTATTGCCCTGGAAGAGGTAGTCTTCACTGATACAGTTGAAGTCGGAAGTTTACATACACTTAGGTTGGAGTCATTAAAACAAGTTTTTCAACCACTCCACAAATGTCTTGTTAACAAGCTAGTTTTGGCAAGTCGGTTAGGACATCTATTTTGTACATGACACAAGTAATTTTTCCAACAATTGTTTATTTCACTTATAATTCACTGTATCACAATTCCAGCGGGTCAGATAATAATAATAATAATAATATATGCCATTTAGCAGACGCTTTTATCCAAAGCGACTTACAGTCATGTGTGCATACATTCTACGTATGGGTGGTCCCGGGAATCGAACCCACTACCCTGGCGTTACAAGCGCCATGCTCTACCAACTGAGCTACACATACAAGAAGTTGACAGCTTGGAAAATTCCAGAAAATGATGTCATGGCTTTAGAAGGTTCTGATAGGCTAATTGATATAATTTAAGTCAATTTGAGGTGTACCTCTGGATGTATTTCAAGCCCTACCTTCAAACTCAGTGCCTATTTGTTTGACATCATGGGAAAATCAAAAGAAATTAGCCAAAAATGTAGACCTCCCCAACCATGGTTCATCCAAACACTTGAAGGTACGACGTTCATCTGTACAAACAATAGTATGCACGTATAAACACCATGGGACCACGCAGCCGTAATACCGATCAGGAAGGAGATGAGTTCTGTCTCCTAGAGATGAACGTACTTTGATGCGAAAAGTGCAAATCATTCCCAGAACAACAGCAAAGGACCTTGTGAAGATGCTGGAGGAAACAGGTACAAAAATATCTACATCCACAGTAAAACAAGTCCTATATCGACGTGACCTGAAAAGCGGCTCAGCTAGGAAGAAACCACTCCTCCAAGACCGGCATAAAAAAGCCAGACTATGGTTTGCAACTTCACATGGGGGACAAAGATCGTAATTTTGGGAGAAATGTCCTGTGGTCTGATGAAACGAAAATAGAACCTTTTGGCCATAATGATCATTGTTATGTTTGAAGGGAAAAGGGGGAGGCTTTCAAGCCGAAGAACACCATCCCAACTGTGAAGCACAGGGGTGGCAGCATCATGTTGTGGGGGTGCTTTTCTGCAGGAGGGACTGGTGCACTTCACAAACTAGATGGCATCATGAGGGAGGAAAATTATGTGGATATGGATATTATGTGGATATATTGAAGCAACATCTCAAGTCATCAAGTTAAAGCTTGGTTGCAAATGGGTCTTCCAAATGGACAATATCCCCAAGCATACTTCCAAAGTTGTGGCAAAATGGCTTAAGGACAACAAAGTCAAGGTATTGGAGTGGTCATCACAAAGCCTTGACCTCAATCCCATAGAAAATGTGTGGGCAGAACTAAAAAAGTGTGTGCGAGCAAGGCAGCAAGGAGATGCCGCAGCCATTTCGTGGGGCTCCTACGTCTCAGCGGGATCGTCCGGCTTTCACACCTCAGCCGATCGTCAGTCTCCCACACCTGAGCCTGTTCGTCAGTCTCCCACGCCTGAGCCTGTTCGCTAGGCTCCCACGCCTCTGCCGGATCATCGGGCTTCTATGCCCCAGCCGGCTTGTCCAGCGGCCATGCCTCGGTCTGCCCGTCAGAGGGGGGAGAGTGGGGGTACTGTCATGCCAGGTCCCGCTCTCCCTCTCTGGCTGACCTACACACCTGTCACCATCATTACGCACAGCAGCGCTCATTGGACTCACCTGGACTCCTTCCCTTTGTTGATTGCCCCGTCTATAACTGTCGGTTCCCCCGTTTGTTCCCTGTGTCTGCATTAATGTTGTTATGTGTTCATGTCCATTCCATGTTCTGTTCCATGTCTGTTCTGTTCCATGTCTGTTCCGTTCCATGTCTGTTCCGTTCCATGTCTGTTCTGTTCCATGTCTGTTCTGTTCCATGTCTGTTCTGTTCCATGTCTGTTCCGTTCCATGTCTGTTCTGTTCCATGTCTGTTCTGTTCCATGTCTGTTCTGTTCCATGTCTGTTCCGTTCCATGTCTGTTCTGTTCCATGTCTGTTCTGTTCCATGTCTGTTCTGTTCCATGTCTGTTCTGTTCCATGTCTGTTCTGTTCTATGTCTGTTGACAATTAAATGTTCACTCCCTGTACCTGCTTCTCTTCTCTACCAGCGTTGATCCGTACAGTGCAAAGCAGTCATCAAGGCGAAGGGTTGCTACTTTGAAGAATCTCAAATATAAAATATATTTTGATTTGTTTAACACTTTTTTGGTTACTACATTATTCCATATGTTATTTTATAGTTTTGATGTCTTCACTATTATTCTACAATGTAGAAAATAGTACAAATAAAGAAAAATCCTTGAATGAGCAGGTGTGTCCAAACCATTGACTGGTAGATGAAAATTCTCTTGGCAAATCGTATGGTCTGGAGCTTATCATGAGGTATTCTATCTCAGTTGATCAAAAGCGTGAGACTTCCTTAACATTAAAGATTGCGCACCAGCTGTTGTTAATAAAGAAACTACACCTCCTTTTGTCTGACACAAGTCTGCCGTTCGGTCTTGACAATGCATCGAAAAACTAGTGAGATGTACAGCGTATCGATGTCCTTGTTCAGGCACATTTTCGTCCAAATCGAGGTTAGTGATCGCTGTTCTGTTGTCCAGAAGTTGGTGTCGGCAAAAGAAAATGATGGTAGTGACATTATATACAAAAAAAGTTCAGATCAGAGTAAAAAAACACAAAATAGCATAATTGGTCAAGAGCCTGTGAGACAGCTGCTATCCACTGCATTGCCATTGTCCGTGAGACACACCTCCTGCTGTGTGTGCGATCAGAGTGAATACGTGAAAGGAAAGATAGTATGATGATTGAATATTTCTATGAGATCATATGTAAAGTATAGCATGCATTAGTCTCTACCAGTACCCTAATAAGTCTAATAACTCCAGTGTTTACCCTAATATCCCCCTAGTAACCCCATTGTTTACCCTAATATCCCCCTAGTAACCCCATTGTTTCCCCTAATATCCCCCTAGTAACCCCATTGTTTACCCTAATATCCCCCTACTAACCCCATTGTTTCCCATAATATCCCCCTACTAACCCCATTGTTTCCCATAATATCCCCCTACTAACCCCATTGTTTCCCATAATATCCCCCTACTAACCCCATTGTTTCCCCTAATATCCCCCTACCGTTTCCCATAATATCTCCCTACTAACCCCATTGTTTCCCATAATATCCCGTAGTAACCTCACTGTTTCCCCTAATATCCCCCTACCGTTTCCCCTAATATCCTCCTACTAACCCCATTGTTTCCCATAATATCCCCCTACTAACCCCATTGTTTCCCATAATATCCCCATACTAACCCCATTGTTTCGCCTAATATCCCCCTAGTAACCCCATTGTTTCCCCTAATATCCCCCTACCATTTCCCCTAATATCCCCCTAGCAACCTCAGTGTTTCAACTAATATCCTCCTAATAACTGCATTGTTTCCCCTAATATCCCCCTAATATTTTTAGTACCATTTTTTTTTTAACCAGGTAGGCAAGTTGAGAACAAGTTCTCATTTACAACTGTGACCTGGCCAAGATAAAGCAAAGCAGTTCGACACATACAACAACACAGAGTTACACATACAGTACAGTACAGTACAGTATAAAAATAAGTCTATATACGATGTGAGCAAATGAGGTGAGATAAGGGAGGAAAAGGCCAAAAAAAAGCGAAGTAAATACAATATAGCAAGTAAAACACTGGAATGGTAGATTTGCAGTGGAAGAATGTGCAAAGTAGAAATAAAAATAATGGGGTGCAAAGGAGCAAAATAAATAAATAAATAAATACAGTAGGGAAGCGGTAGTTGTTTGGAATAAATTATAGATGGGCTATGTACAGGTGCAGTAATCTGTGAGCTGCTCTGACAGCTGGTGCTTAAAGCTAGTGAGGGAGATAAGTGTTTCCAGTTTCAGAGATTTTTGTAGTTCGTTCCAGTCATTGGCAGCAGAGAACTGCAAGGAGAGGCGGCCAAAGGAAGAATTGGTTTTGGGGGTGACTAGAGAGATATACCTGCTGGAGCGCGTGCTACAGGTGAGTGCTGCTATGGTGACCAGCGAGCTGAGATAAGGGGGGACTTTACCTAGCTGGGTCTTGTAGATGACTTGGAGCCAGTGGGATTGGCGACGAGTAGGAAGCGAGGGGCAGCCAACGAGAGAATACAGGTCGCAGTGGTGGGTAGTATATGGGGCTTTGGTGACAAAACGGATGGCACTGTGATAGACTGCATCCAATTTATTGAGTAGGGTATTGGAGGCTATTTTGTAAATGACATCGCTGAAGTCGAGGATCGGTAGGATAGTCAGTTTTACGAGGGTATGTTTGGCAGAATGAGTGAAGATAATAAGAATATAATAACCCCATTGTTTTCCCTAATATCTCCATAGTAACCCCAGTGTTTCCCCTAATATCCTCCTAGTAACCCCAGCGTTTCCCCTAATATCCTCCTAATAACCCCAGTGTTTCCGCTAATATCCCCCTAGTAACCCCAGTGTTCTCCCTAATATCCCCCTAGTAACCCCAGTGTTCTCCCTAATATCCCCCTAGTAACTCCAGTTTCCCCTAATATCCCCCTAATAACCCCAGTGTTTCCCCTAATATCCTCCTAGTAACCCAGTGTTTCCCCTAATATCCTCCTAGTAACCACAGCGTTTCCCCTAATATCCTCCTAATAACCCCTGTGTTTCCGCTAATATCCACCTAGTAACCCCAGTGTTTTCCCTAATATCCCCCTAGTATCCCCAGTTTCCCCTAATATCCCCCTAATAACCCCAGTGTTTCCCCTAATATCTCCCTAGTAACCCCAGTGTTTTCCCTAATATCCCCCTAGTAACCCCAGTGTTTCCCCTAATATCCTCCTAATAACCCCAGTGTTTCCCATAATATCCCCCTAGTAACCCCAGCGTTTTCTCTAATATCTCCCTAGTAACCCCAGCGTTTCCCCTAATATCCTCCTAATAACCCCAGTGTTTCTGCTAATATTAGTAACCCCAGTGTTTTCCCTAATAATATCCCTAATATCCCCGTAGTAACCCCAGTGTTTCCCTAATATCCCCTAGTAACCCCAGTGTTTTCCCTAAAATCCCCTAGTAACCCCAGTGTTTCCCCTAATATCCTCCTAATAACCCCAGTGTTTCCCTAATATCCCCCCTAGCATTTTCTTAGTAACCCCAGTGTTTCCCCTAATATCCTCCTAATAACCCCAGTGTTTCCCTAATATCTTCCTAGTAACCCCAGTGTTTCCCTGATATCTTCTTATTATCCCCTGAAGATAATAAGAAGATAATAACCCCATTGTTTTCCCTAATATCTCCATAGTAACCCCAGTGTTTCCCTAATATCCTCATAATAGCCCCAGGGTTTCCCTAATATCCCCATAGTAACCCCAGCATTTTCCCTAATATCCTCCAAATAACCCCAGTGTTTCTGCTAATATCCCCTTGTAACCTCAGTGTTTTCCCTAATATCCCCTAGTAATCCCAGTGTTTCCCTAATATCCTCCTAATAACCCCAGTGTTTCCCTAATATCCCCTAGTAACCCCAGCATTTTCCATAGTAACCCCAGTGTTTCTGCTAATATCCCCCTAGTAACCCCAGTGTTTTCCCTAATATCCCCCTAGTAACCCCAGTGTTTCCCCTAATATCTCCCTAGTAACCCCAGTGTTTTCTAATATCCCCCTAGTTATCCCAGTGTTTCCCCTAATATCTCCATAGTAACCCCAGTGTTTCCCCTGATATCTTCTTATTATCCCCTGAAGATAATAATAAGATAATAACCCCATTGTTTTCCCTAATATCACCATAGTAACCCCAGTGTTTCCCCTAATATCCTCCTAATAGCCCCAGTGTTTCCAATAATATCCCCATAGTAACCCCAGCGTTTTCCCTAGTATCTCCCTAGTAACCCCAGTGTTTCCCCTAATATCCTCCTAGTAACCCCAGTGTTTCCCCTAATATCCCCCTAGTAACCCCAGTGTTTTCCCTAATATCCCCCTAGTAACCCCAGTGTTTCCCCTAATATCCCCCTAGTAACCCCAGTGTTTCCCCTAATATCTCCCTAGTAACCCCAGTGTTTTCCCTAATATCCCCCTAGTAACCCCAGTGTTTCCCTTAATATCTCCCTAGTAACCTCAGTTTCCCCTAATATCCCCCTAATAACCCCAGTATTTTCCCCAATATCTCCCTAGTAACCCAGTGTTTCCCCTAATATCTCCCTAGTAACCCAGTGTTTCCCCTAATATCCCCCTAGTAACCCCCGTGTTTCCCCTAATATCCCCCTAGTAACCCCAGTGTTTCCCCTAATATCCCCCTAGTAACCCCAGTGTTTCCCCCAATTACCCCCTAATAACCCCAGTTTTTTCCCTAATATCCCCCTAGTAACCCCAGTGTTTCCCCTAATATCTCCATAGTAACCCCAGTGCTTCCCCTAATATCTCCCTAGTAACCCCAGTGTTTTCCCTAATATCCCCCTAGTAACCCCAGTGTTTCCCCTAATATCTCCCTAGTAAACCCAGTTTCCCCTAATGATATTCCGCTAATGACTCCAGTGTTTACCCTAATATCCACCTAATAACCAGTGTTTCCCCTAATATCCCCCTAATAACCCCAGTGATTCCTCTGTATCTGAATATCTGAACCTGACTTGGACAGGGGGGCAGGGCAACCCAGGTTGTCTTTACCACACCACCACACCCCTTCCTTTTCCCCTGGCCGACACATTGATGGCGCTCGATACCAGATCCACCCCTTCTTCTCTCACTCCCTTACTCCTCCTCCCTCCCTCCTTCCCTCCGCCCCGGGCAGACCGAGTGGTGGGATCTCCGTTTGCGCACAAAGGAGCCTCCTCTATCTGCATACGCTGCACATAAAAGAGCCTTTTGTCATGGGCTCCGCACACATGATTGTCCGCCTTTCACCCCGTAGAAAAAAGACCACTCTGTCTCCGCCAACCAACTCCACCCCCAATCCCCCAGGCTCCCCAATCCTCTGCAGCCCTCCAACCACTCCCTCCCTACCAAAGAACTTCTTAAGCACTTTATTAGAAATAAAGAGAGGTATCAGTGAGCTATACCTCACTTATTACTGTTAAGTGATTTTCAACATCATCAAAATGCTAGTCAAGTCTTAATTTCTTAGTTTAGGGAGCTCAAGTTTTGCTCTCTCATCCTCCTCCCGCTCTGTATCTTGCTCTCTCTCTCCCTCTCTCTCTCTGTTTATCTCCCTCCCTCCCTCCCTCCTCTTGGCCCTTCTGTGCAGCACTCACAGTGAGTCACAGTGGACTAAAGCATCTGCTGTCCTAAAATATAAATGCGCTCTCGTTTTTTGTTCTCCTCTCCCATCTCTGATATTTAAGTGTACTGAATGGGCACTAGTGGTTGGTACCATGCCATCATCCCTATTACTGTGGCAAAGGCACACTTGGGATTGCAGACTGTCTGAGAGCTGCCGGTTTTCACACTGTCATTGTGGAGCCGTCTGTCTTTTCATCCTACTGTCCTGTCGTTCTGAGAGCAGGGGGAACAGCAAACTGGTATGAACCTGTCAGAAAGGACGACAGTTAGTGCCATTATGAGACTGCAGTCTGCACTCCTCGATTTAATGTACTTTATTGATGAGGTTTCGACCCAGGTCTGACCTAATGAAGACCAAAGGGGTTCAAACATCCATAAAATACATCAGAGAATATCGGTTGCAGTGTAAAAACATGGCCTTTCAGCAAAGGTGCTTTACTGTAGTTCTGTACTTCTGAGTGCGATGAGCTGTTTTTCTCAAGAATTCAATCCAGTGGCTGCCATTTTGGCAGTGAATGATGACGGAGAGATATTCATTTGGGAAGAGTCAGAGTCGGTTGGGGAGGGGGAGAGAGCGTAAGTAAGGAGGCAGGTGTACCACACACTGTCGAGTACACGGGCCATAAAAATGCTCTCCTCAGCAGTTCCTTTGAAACACACACTGCCCTGATGCCTTCACTTTCAGTCCAAATAAGTGTTGACTTTACAACGCTCTTCCAGCCCGTCTTGCTATCACTGCACAGCCTTTTCAGGAGTGGAAGGATAAGACTGACTTCTCCTCCGTTGTCCATACTGCACAGTGCCATGTCCTCTCCCTGACCCCTGTGGCATGACAGGTCAGGGGCTGTCATGTAGCCGGCTGGGATGGCCTGTGCACAACTCTACCCCACACCCTGATGGGAGGGCCAGGGAGTCATTTATTTTCCATCGCAGACAGACAGCCAACTCCCTGCTTTAAGGTCTATCGAGAAATCAGTGGCTTAATTGACAGTGAGGGTGAGACAAGTTACAGAGTAAATTACAAATGTGTTTCTAAAAGATTTGGGGGCGATACTCTAAAATATGGTATGGAGACTTCAACAGAGCAGCTCAGTTTACAAATGGAAATGTTGTTTAGTTTAATTGTATATTTTTGTTTTTCTCCAAATGTATGTTAATTACACCCATGTAGGTTACTGCACAGAACTTGTACACCATAGAACTGTAATGCAAAATGTTATGGCATTTTAACTTACCTTTATATTTTTGGACAACGATAAAATAAAATGTACTGTGATGTAATGCAATAGCCCAGTTGTTAATAGTAAACATTGAACTGCTCACAAAAACATTGCCACGTTTCCTCACGTGGATTTGCATCCAACATTATCATTCTGTAAATCTATTGTGGTACAGAAATCAAACAGTCTGATCCATTTCAACTGCGATATTTCCTCAATGAAATGACCTCATTCTGGAGGTGTTGTTAACACTGGAGTAATGTTACTGCTGTAATTGATTCCACTGCCCCAGTAGAACCGTGCTCAGTACTGTTAGAGCAGCAGCTGGTATAAACTTTACTGAAACAGCAGCTACATTGGACCGGCTGCTACACAGTTTCTTATGCATCTGTTACTTTCATTAGTTTCACTGGTGAGAGTGTGTCTGGGATCAGTCCTGTTCTGTGTCCCAGCCCTCTGTACTGTAATGAAGCCACGTCAGGTTGAGAGAACGGGAGTGTATCTGCCAAGACAGTGAGTGATTGAGGCTTTGTTAGTGTCCTAGGGAGACACAGGCACAGGGTGTGTGTTACGAGATAGAGAAAGAGCATGAAGAGTGTGTGCGTGTTAAGAGGTGTGCGTTATGATGCAGCGACAGCAAACAGGGAGTGTGTGTGACCGAAGTAGAGGAAAAGCACATGGAGAATGTGTAAAGGAGAGTGAGAGAGTGTGAGGAGCGGCGATTAGGTGCGCCGGGTTCGGCTGGAGACAGAAAATCCTCTCACCGTCTTCTCGCCCCAGTCTGTGCCGGTAAAGGCACTGTGATGTTGCACAGAGTTGTCCTCGGCCTCGTTGGCGGTGGGCAAAGGCCCCTACATCACCAGGCTAGCGCCTGGCTCGCCCGCTCTTGGCTTGGCACACAGGAATAATAAAAGTGAGTGGCCCAGGCTGTAGGATATGTGAAGGGTGTTAGCAGCTAGCAGACCTCTCCTCCTCAGAGGACCACAGCAGGCAGAGGGGGAGCTCAGGTATGTAAGAGTCCATGGCCCCAGACTCACACAGGCTGGTGGTGCTGGTCAAGGGCACAGAGGGGGAAAGGAGAATATACTTGTATTGTTACGCTTCACCAGGTCAGGGGACTTTTGTCTTAGTGCTTTTCTGTTGTTGTTTCTTCTTCCGATTTATGTATGTTACTGAAAGTTAAGGTTGGTTGATTTTTCTTTGTAAGAATGTGCATTATCTTTGAAATATGCATTTGTAAATGTGTTATATTGCATCATATCAATGATTATCACTGTTAAATGTTTAGATTTAGGCCAAATATAATGGTAATTTTAAATTATTCTAAATGCCAGTGATATTTCAAATCATATGAGCTTAGATCACATTTAAACCAAATAGAATCCGATAAAATAACAATGTTATCTTCATTGTAAAAACCAAACTCATGTCTACCCATTTCAATTTAATACTACTGTTGAATTGAACTTGCAACTCACGTGACAAAGGCAGTATGGGGCATTTTTCAATTAGAATTTCATGTTAACTGTTCTACTCAAGGTCAAGATCAATTCATTTTGAACTGAACCCTGATATATTATAACCCTTTTTATGGTGAGGAGCTCTGATTCTGACCTCTGCTGTAGTGGTGTGTCTGTACTCTCCACATAATATGTCTGCTTCCTGAAGGGCCATGAGAAGTACTCCTGACTCGTTGCAATCTGGGTGTCGCCCCGTTTATAAAGGTTGTCCATTCTGAGGTCTGATATCGGATAGGGTCCATTTTGTATTGCAAGCTCCCAAGCTTTCTCTCCCTTCCTCCCTCTCTCTCCTTCTCTCTCTCTCTCAGATTCCGGTGAGACACCGCGAGGTGAGTTTAGCGCTGATGGAATATCATATCTGTTTGTCTTGTTCTTACTTATTGAAAACCATCTACTTTACATTCAGTCACTGTGTTTATTTGTGTGTTTATATGTTTAATTATACAATAATATATCAAATCAAATTTTATTGGTCACATACACGGGTTTAACAGATGTTATTGCGGGTGTAACGAAATGCTTGTATATATGTAAGATATGAAGGTATGTATTAGAGCCTCTGTATTAGCTTCTGATTCAAGTTTTTGCATACAAAGGTGACTAAACACCAGCTAAATGCTACTGAAGTTGGATGATGAATTGGCAATCGACAATATAGTTTTTGTAATAGTGTACAGGTGTAAATCTTAATTTGATCACCCTGTTGTAGGCTTTCCTGCGATGTTTATTTAAGGTTTAAAAAGGCTTCTGAAGTTTGTAATTTCCACAAATTTCTAACTTGATTGTTCTATACTACAAATTTATAAACTCCTACAAAAATGGCCATTAATTATAATCCACATAATAATTCAAATGTCCTGTTGGTGCAGGATTATTTTCCTGGTGTAGCAAACTGGCAAAAATTAAGATCTGACATCTGTAAGTAATTTCGTAAAATTACTTAAATATTTCCCTGAAAACACATGTTAAATAGTTGAATTACTATTCTCCGACATACTCAATGCATAAAAACCATAACAAGATGACATTAATCTTCATGACTCTTGAATCTTGTAAGTTATTCCCACATGCTTTGGCCTTGACTTCTCATTCAAAACGTCAAATTTATGAAAAGCATCTCTGTGTAAAGAAAGCATCAATACAATAATCTCACAGCTCATTGTTTAATGACCATAGCATATTGGTTTGCTGGAATTTCACAGATGAATACATATATACAGATGTAGAGGTTAAAGTGTTAAATGTTACTGATAAAGGTTCATACCTCTTCAATTAGAAGTGAATATATATCATTTGCAGCATTGCTTACTGTGTCAAATGATACTGTGCAGTTCATTTTCATAAATTCAATGATTATTTTCTACTTGTTAATGTTTTATTTAAATTAAAGAGAGTGTTACTTGTTGCTTAACAGGTGCATTGGAAGAGTGAAACAGTTATTCAAAGAAAATAAGTTGGCGTGGTAAATGAGTGATACTTTGCCAGAGTGGTGTGTGCGAGCTTATTTCCTTTGAATACATGTTTTATTGGAAAAATATGCTATTTCGATATTTCAAAATCCTTTCAATATAATTTACGTATAAATAATTTGTTCCCATCTTTTTTGAAATTCTGATCATGGGAAAATGCTTAACCTTGTTGGCAGACTACTTATTTTAGCTTAAAAAAATGTAAATCACAATGTTTGATTGTAGATGAAGGACTTGCGATATGGCAGTTTATTATTGCATCATGTGTTACAATTACACGCAGATGCACCTGATTTGGTTGACAAATTTCGACAGATTCTTTGGAATAGCCCAATTTAGGTTTGAAGTGATTTCTTCTTACCCGGTTGATATTCATTCTTGATTTGTAATATCAGTTATTATCTAATCAATGCACTTTCAATGATGTATTCATTCTATATTAATCATATAGTTCCTACCCCCTTGTATATAGCCTCACTATTGTTATTTTACTGCTGCCATTACATTTTTTGTTTACTTCTATTTTCAATTTTTTACTTATCAATTTTTTACCTAACACTTATTTTATTAAAACTTCTTGAAGCATGGTTGGTTAAGAGCTTGTAAGTAAGCATTTCACTGTAAGGTCAAAACCTGTTGTATTCGGGGCATGTGACAAATACAATTTGATTTGATTTGAAATGTAAGCTCTTTGTGGTAAAAAGTTCCACCTTTTTCTATTGAGGTATGTAATACAACATATTTTGTGACAGTAACTAATTCATTGTATTATTCATTGCTATAGCAACAGAGTTATTTGTTATGTATTGATGTTCTTTCCAAAGGCCCTTCATTATACATATATTGAAAATGGTATTGTCATTAGAAAATACATTATATCTTCTATTTTCAATTCAAATGAATAATTGACTTTTATAATGTTAAGTTGAGCTGTGAACCCATTTCTAAAAAGAAAACACATGACGAATGGAACATATTTCACAAATACAATTTTCTTTAAGATTGTACAATATTCAAGTGTAAATGTGTACAACAAAGCAAATTCTTAATTCTTAAACATCACCATCTCAGAAATTGATTTCCTCATACACATAATAATCACATTTCATATTTGTTTTTCAGAAGAAAATGGTATCATTACATTATGAGGTATTGCACATAACAGTACACCCAATGAAATGAAACCTTGCTTGTTTAGTTTCAATAATGAATATGTAGGTGTAATCTGCCAGGAGATATAGGGTTAAGTCAGCTTCCACTTTTTCACATTGACACAATGAATTTACGTCACCCACTCAATACATATGTAATAATTGAAAATGTGTGAATAAGCATGTGCTGTTGAAAGGGTCTATCTATCATATCGTGTAATATTATCCATGATATCCACACTGCGCATGTCTTCTGTCCACCATTTTGTGATCAGAACTTTATCTAAATGCTCCCATTTTATGAAGTGCCGTGGAACACTTGCAGCTCAGTAACACGGAGGATCAATTTGAGGGAATCTATTGTTGTGTGGGGTGTAAATAAATTCCTTGACTCATGATCATTGTGAAATTAAATGTCAAAGATACACATTTGCTAATCATACATAAAACAAAACTTGAAATTAAACAAAATGCCCGGTATAAAGTTCAAAGGTTTCTTATATTTTGTTTCTCATGGCAATACTACTATTAAGTATTACTGTTTGTAATTCAGAATTGATACTCAGTAATTAATTATAGTGATTGTAAAAACTTTTTTCAAGCAACGTTGCACCCATCCCTACCACCGTCTTGTAGTGTGTGTGTGTGTGTGTGTGTGTGTGTGTGTGTGTGTGTGTGTGTGTGTGTGTGTGTGTGTGTGTGTGTGTGTGTGTGTGTGTGTGTGTGTGTGTGTGTGTGTGTGTGCGTGCGTGCGTGCGTGCGTGCGTGTGTGTGCGTGTTATTCTTACACATAGACAGAGAGGGAGAGTGGCGGTCGCAGTCAGCTGCCTGAGGTGACGGGCCAGAGGTCAGGGGTGTTAATAAGACGTGATGTGTAGACCCTGTGAGTGACGTCCCTCGGGGATAATCCCCTATTCAGCATTAGTTAATGTGTTAGTCATCTTTACCTTCTTAAAGCAAACAGCACTGGGTTCCTCATTGGGCCTCCCGTATAACACTTTTAACCCCAGGGTCATGGCCTTTGTTCCCTGCTCGATGGGGAGTGCCCTCAGAGGTCAGGTGTAATAGAGAAGTTGTTTAGACACGTGCCGGGTTGAAGCAAGACCACCTCATAGACTCACTCGGCCCCTGTTCCTAGAGAGGGAGTCCAAGTCTTTCATCCCTGCGTACGTAGGGCCATCCAGCCTTGTGGGTTGGTGCTATCCTCCTGATTAGCTTCCTTTAAAACAGGCTCCCTAATACATTCAGTCACAGGCCAATTCTTCCTTGAGTGGATGGTCAGGGGGCGGGGAACATGGTTACAAATAATTTGTAGACTGCAAATTGACCGCAATAATCCCAAACAGACATAGTATTTGACAAAAACAGAATAATTTCAAACCTAGATAACATTGGGATACGATCACATACTGTATGCCTCTGTTTATGCGTGGGAAGACTTGGGAACAGATTTTCTCAATTAAAATCACTTTAAGCTGATGTCCTGGTGATTTTACAGTCTTTTATGTCCAACAATGAAAATTATATCGTTTTTATTTTGTATTATTATTTGTATTATTTTTTATCAGAAAAATCAAATCACCCGAAGGCCGAAGTTGGCCCGCAGGCGACCTGTTTTGGAACCCTGCTATAGAATATCAATTGTTTCTGTCTGATGTGTCAGCTGTATTTGCCTGGTATCCTGATGCAATGCAGTTTCCTGCACAGTCAGAAATCTGGCTTGTACTCCTGTTGGTGGTTAATGGGTAAAGGAGTGTAGATCATGTTTGCCTATGCGGCGCTACTGCCCACTGCGATTTCATATTCCTCAGCCTTCCTTTCCTGGCTGTTTCCTGTGTTTCTAGACACTAAAGACAAGCAAACAGGCTCCTAATCATGTGTCCTCGACCAAGTGTTAGGTATGACAGCTTTGAAAATACAGAGACCTTGTGACTGTTACTCTGTGACTCCAACTTATGTATAAAAATGATAGAGCACAAAACGTTTTAAAGTGAGGCAGAAAAAAAAGACATTTCAATGAGATAAATCAGAGAATGCCATGATTATGCCCCCTGTGCAGAAAATAAAGATGTAGTGTTGTACATAGATCTATCTTGTCGTTCTTTTGCAAAGATAATGTGTTGCATTTAGTTTGATCTTCCCTTGGCCGACCCTTTTATTTAGTTAATTACTCATAACACATGAGAAAAGCAAGAAGTGAGAATCCACAACCTACATTTTGCATGATCAGGAATTCTTATTATCGCAAAATAAACATTTGATGTATTACATATTTTTTGTTTACCATGATAAGATCCAACATGCATACTAACAAAAGTAATAATTTTCTGTAGGACCAGTTGGAGAACATTATATTTGCATGATCTGTTTTTACCATATATACTAGTGATATACATTATACATAACATTGAATGTATTTATTCATCTGTACAGCAACTACATATGAAATTGTTGGATACTATTTTAGTTGTTTTGTCATAGATTTTAAGTTATCTAAGACCACATAGCAATTTTCATATTGATTGTGCTTAATTTTTTCTGTTGAATTATGAGTTTCTTATTCCAAATACTTCCTTACAAATGTATAACCAGCTTGTCAATTTAAGGGTTAAAAGACAGAAACTAAATGTGTGAAGATTTTTCCTGGAGTCGTTGTAGTTCACTTTTTACTAAATGTGTAGTACGGGAATACATTTTATTAAGCAAGGTTAAGTTTTGAATGTATCACAATATGTTAACATTCCGAATGAAGCCTGCCAATGACATGGCAGCGTCCGCCATTTTAATGAACATTTCCTTGAATAGGACCGAATGATTGAATCGGTATTCACGTGTCGATAGCTAAGCCACATTTACTGACGTGTTAGTTAACTTCCTACTCTGATCATTCTCTCCTTCACCATCCACTGTAGTGAGTTATGTGGATTTGTAGCATTTCAAAACCAGGAACATAGCTTTGACTAACAGGTTGGATATTTACTTTAAACTTTATTAACCATTTAATCTATTGTGATTTTATCTAAAGATTCTAAGAGTTAATGCTGATTCAGATACATAGCATTCCATAGCATATCGTAATTATTAACAATAGGGTTAAGAAATCCCTTCAAATATACTAAAGAAGGAATAATTACATTTACCTCCCTGTCCTCCCTCCAAGCTTTTTTTCTGTAGTACTAGGACATGTTTTTTTTAATGGTATTGTTGTAAAGTTCTTATACACACCTGTGTAAGAAAGCATTCCTTAAAAAATATCTAAGTTAAAAAAATATTCAAACGTGCCATCTTAAAATGGCTTAATTTATTATTTGAAATGTGTTTAAAGAAAGCATGGTTAAAGTAATTTATAATTCTAAAACACAACTTAAAATATAATAATTACATATATAATTACATATATAAATACATTTTTAAATATAATTCATTACAGACAAATGCAACCAGAGTAGAGAAGAGGGGAACGAGGTAGAGGCACGCAGTCGTAAAAGTTGGCATCCTCCCAAAACCAAAACCCTATCCTCAAGTGAACTTCTTGCAAATGCTGTGCTACGTGCACACGAAGCTAAATTATTACTACAGACCGTTCCAAACCAACAACTAAAACAAATTCATAGTTCCATGTCCATTTTCCCTACTGTCTGTCCTCTACTGAAACTGAGCAGGATTGTGCATACAAAAATACATATTCTTAATATATATCTACATTATCCACAAACTGTATGTTTAAACCTATATGTTTCAACGCAAAGACGTGAGTTTTTCAATTGGTTAAAACGCATGGCGAGATGTGACGTGAGGCTGCGGTGCTTTGGATTGGGTTCTAGGGTTTTTAGGGTTCTAGCTCATTCCAATGCAGACACATCCAACCCATTTTGTGTCATTTTTTAAAAAGAAGACTAGAGAGACCGTTAATAACGCCCGAACTTGGTTGCACCATGTCTTCAGTAAGTAAATAAAAAACAATGTTTTTTCCCTCTGCAGGTCCATTGAATGTGGCCACCTGTGTCTTATTGAACCTTGTCATGAAGAGAGGAGGAGAGGAGAGAGTCCTCGGAGTGAGCTATAGCGGAGGAGCCTCCAGTCGGTCCGGTGTTGCTGTGCTGTTCTAACGAGGGAGAGAGAAAAAGCCAGCGATGAAAGGAACCGGGTGGCTGCGTTAGGAAAAGTACCCCTCACAGACTCACTCCGCAGACAAGACGGGAACCCTGCAGCAGCAGCCATGTTGGGTAGTTTTGCCTGAGCTAACCTAACAGCATAAATGTCCTCCACAAACCAACAGAAGGTTACACAGTAAAAGCAGCAAAATGAGAGTTTTCCCCACCTTTCCGTTCTGCTAGGCATGCAGTCCCCTGCTCTCCTCCTTTACTTCTCATGTGGCATTAAAGACACAAGGCATCAAAATAAGTCCTCAAGAGGAGACAGAGATTTTACACTTTTCCTTTTTCTGGCTTTCTCTCTTTTCAGACCTTCTGATACTTCGGGGAGAGAGAGGGGGAGACGCGTGAGCCCAGCCTTTGCCGTTTTTTGGAACCAGAGCCAAAAGAGGCAGGAAGTTGTTTTACAATAGCCTTACAGTAATCTGCCACAAGTGGAAAAAGCCAAATGCTGGTCGCAGAGTGGAGAAGGTGGCGGGACAGAGAGAGAGAGAGAAGCGGGGAGAGAGGAAGGGAGAGAAGGAGCATAAAAAACTCAGATAGGCAGGCACGTGAATCAAAAGAATAATCAGTATGAACTAAGATGGAGGACTAGTCTGCCATGTTGTTTTGTAGTCCTGTAGTACATAATAGTACATAATTGTGTGTGTGTGTGAGTGTGTGAGTGTGTGTGTGTGTGTGTGTGTGTGTGTGTGTGTGTGTGTGTGTGTGTGTGTGTGTGTGTGTGTGTGTGTGTGTGTGTGTGTGTGTGTGTGTGTGTGTGTGTGTGTGTGTGTGTGTGTGTGTGTGTGTGTGTGTGTGCGCAAACAGCAGGGTTTAGGGAGGGTGGAGCGCGTCACGATGCAGGACTCTAGACAATTCTAGGGTAAGGGATACTTTAGACCCAAATACACTCAACAATCCTTTCCTTTTGGTTTTAAATACGATACGTTTTTAGTCAGTACAGCTGTAGTTCCTGGGTTATTTGGATAAGCTATCCTCTGCCTTTATATCCAGGACAAATCAGAACCACTCGTGTTTCTGTGAATTCCCAATCACATTGTAATCACGGCAGCTGTTTTTCTTCCAGAACAGAATGGTTATCAGGCTTTTGACTCCTTGCCAAAATAGCTGTAAGGGTCGTGCAATGTTTAGCCCCTCAGAGTGATCGAGTCAGGGCAGGAGGAGGAGGGTCTTGCTGTACTCTAACTCTACAAACCCTGCTCCTACCCTGCCACGTGCTACACTACAGTACGCCAGTATACGCAACTAGCTTATGTTTTTTGTCTTCTCCATGCTGCTTCCACGCTAGCTGCTGTGGCATGCTAAAGAGTTAATACTCTGTCTTTGAGTTGTGGCTGGCTTCAGAATGTGATCCAGAAAGGCTGTTGCAGCTTGATGACAGAGAGAGCGCTACAGTACTGTAATGTACTGTACCAGATAAGGTTAATAATTTAACCTGCTATCAGAACTGTTGCATATTTCAAGTTCCTTATCCACTCTGAGTGTTTGTCTGTTGATCTCTTTTCTCTCGCTTTTCTCCCTCTCTTTTCTCTCTCTCTTTCTCTTTTCTCCCTCTCTTTCCTCTCTCTTTTCTCTCTCCTCTATTTTCTCTCTTTTCTCTCTCTCTTTGTCTCTCTCTCTTTTATCTCTCTCTCCTTCTCTCTCTATTTTCTCTCTTATTTCTGCTCTTCTCTGTTGATTGCCGGGGTGTAGCGTGTGCTAGTATGGCGTGAGTGTGTGCACTGCGTCTGCGCACTGCTGGAGGAGTGGATTTCTGTGTCATTCTTCCTCCTCTACCCCCTCCCACCCGTGCCTGCTTTCCGCCCTCCCACTCTCTCTCCCCTCTCTCTCTCTCTTTCCCTCTCGGCCTCCATCTCCCTTCCTTCATTCTCTCTCTCTCCCTCTCAAGTGCAAATACAGTTCCTTGCCGTGTTGGATGTGTGATCAAGAAGTGTCTGGCTTTCGCGCTCCGCCGCACCTCCTATTTCATCATCACTTGAGCTTTTCTCTCCTTCACTCTGCGCTTGCTATCTCCTCTCCTCTATCCTCGCTCCTCTCTTCTCCTCTCCTCTCCTCTCCTCTCTCCTCCTCTCTTCTCTCGCTCGCTCCCCTTCTCTCAGCTCCAGCTGCATGCAAGGGAAAGACTCAGGCTCTGTGGGGAAGAAAAAGAAAAGAAGTCTGCTGCTATTCCTCCAGTCAGGGCCTCCCCACAGCCCGCCCTTCCACAGAGGGACATTTTTTACTGCTAGCTGGATTTTAACCCTCTGCCTCCAACTATCTGCACAGTGGCTCTGCAAAAACCTTGCAACAAGATGCTTTTTGGGGGCCTTTTCATAGTTTTGCGTGCTGATTTTTGCGGCAGTTTGTATCTTGGTGTTATTTATCCTATTTGGGGTTATTTTTTATCTGCCTTGTTACCCAGATATGTGTATTTTTACGTGAAAGAGTTTCTGTTGGCATTTCTTTTAAATATCATCTTATTTTTGTCGTTGTTTGGTCGTTTTTGTCTCCCTCCACGTGATGGGCCTTCTTCCTCCTGGAGATGTATGCGTACAGGCGCCATTCTATTTCTGCTAGGTTAAGCCCTCTTCTTCACGCTCTTCCTCTTAGTGACTGTCTGTGGGTGACAAGCAGGAGAACGTGTTCAGTCTCTGAGCATGTTGCACATCTGCGTGTTAAAGACATGCTCTTCGTGAGCGCCAGAAACTCTCTCACCTAGAAGTACTGCACCTCCCTCTTCTTTCTTGCTTTCACTGTCTTTCCCTATTGCACCCTCTCTTTCCCTCTCTTGTTCTCTCTCTCCCTCTCTTTTTTGAAGGCTGTGTTGGGCTGGAGCTCTTTCTGGGACAGGTGCCTCCCCGCCAAAAATGACTGATGCTGATTATTTTGTATATTTTCTTTCAGCGAAAACATAAGAAGTGACCGTGGTTTTGTGGCACCGATGCATGATTGAGTTAAGTATTATAACTGATTTCAGGGGCTGAGACAGCTTGGGAAATGAATACTTACTGTAACTGCACTCAGTCTGGTAACGAACACATTCGAGTTGGGAAGACAGAGGGAGGGAATAAGGGAGGGAAGAAGGGAGGTAGGGAGGGAGTGGGGTTCCTTTTTCAGACTGCTGAATTATTCATGTGGGCAGCCAAGGCTGTGATTGGACTGGTTGTGCTATTTGCATGCATCAGACATGCTGTTTGTCTGTTTGCTAACATTCCTCATTCAAAGACTTGTTAACTAGCAGACGGCTTAGCTGGAGCCTTCCAGACAGCCTCATGGCCTCCTTTTGTTGCAGGCACGCCAGGCCTGGGCCCAGCCCATGGCGGCCAGGCGAGGTAGCAGCGGCCGTGGGCTGGGGCTCTGGGCTGGGTCTTGGCTGGGCTACGAGAGGGACTGCCTGGAGAGTCACTGGGCCTGCCTGCCTGGCTGCTTTACCACAGCTCCCAGGGACACAGAGGATGATGGCTTTCTGTTCTCCTCAACAGATACTGTATGTGGATGCCGCAGGAAAAAAAAGAGAGGAAGAGAGAACCTGCTTAGAATTTCATCTCCAGATTCGGAATGTTTCGGAATCGCCTCTACTGTGGAATATCTGTAGGTAATACCTGTTTCTCTATGTGTGAGTGTGAGTCTATTCATTGTGTACATGTGTTGAATTCCCTTTTGTATAATTTATGTTTATTACTCTTTGTAGCCTTTGTACAAAATAATGGACTTCATACGCACTATAGTTTTTATCCGTTTCTTTTTGATTTTGATGCACATGGTGAATTAAAAATGCAATCGGAAGCCATTGTATATAGTCGTGTATTGCACAAAGATACTACTTTATGTTTGTTATGAAATTGTTTAATTCATGGCAAATTACTATATATATATAACTACTCAAACTCAAAAAGTATAATACTGTGACTTCCGCACAAAATCTAGAGAATCTGTGTTTTTCTTAAAACCAGAGGGATCCTTTAATGGTGCATTGATTACTGCCAAGTTAATCTGATTTCGTGGTAATCATTGGGTCTGTGGAAGGCCACATTTGTGGAGATATTTAGTGTGAGTAATGCGGTTTTGGTTTAGGTGACAATGTGTGTGGAGTGATAGATTTTTGACCAAATTGGGTACCACAATGTATGTAAATTAAGGTTGGTGTTGGAATTATGAGTTATTCTAATTTTGCTATATTACAGGCTCATTTGTTGTTCATCGAAGATTTGATTTGAACTGATACAATGGATTTCTTCTACAAGGTTATGTTGAGCAACAGGAGAAGGCACGTGTGGCTCCCGTGCCTTTCTCATATCCCTTATTCTTCTCTGCACAGCAGCATACATACCTACAAAATACATACATTTTCAATACACAATCGCAATTATAATACAAATAGTAACAAGTCACGTCCCTGCAATGCACAGACATTTCCCCTGGATAAATGATAATCTCTTTACAGATTTTAAGCTAATATTGAAGCAAATAAATCAATCTGACTGACAATTATTTCCTTCTAATTGACAATTTCACACTTATTCAGTGTGCCGCGATCTGCTCATTATAATATGGTTGCTGTCATTTTGTGATACATTTAGCAGCGCTGAAATAAATGAGAACGTAATTATCTAGCGATAATATTAATTCATGCTACATATTAGATGTTGTTGGCACAAAATGTAATTTTAGTAGATTACACTCAATACCCTTAAATTGTAAGTAATTATGATATCATTATAATAACTGCAATATTTCACTTAATTGTCTCATGGACAATCAAACTGAGTATACAAGCTTTTTCCTCAATGATGTGAAATGCCTATCTGTGAGGCTATGAGCAGTATTTCATGGTTTTCATGAAGAACAGGAATCAGGCTACATTAGACTTTGAAATTGCACTATTGTTTAGTGAATTTGTTGATTGATAAAAAACATAGACCTTATTATCTCCTATCCACATTTTCACATGATGAGCGGGAGGCCTGTATTGACAGGCTTCTATAGTAGTTTGTCTTCAGTCCATTACATATATGGAACTTCACGGTCATGAAGGTAGGGCTGATTTATCCACGGATATCCTGTATGTGCCCACTTGCTAACCCCCGATAGTGCATGAATTTGGCTGGCAGTTGAGTGAGCCAACCCGCCCCTAAGGCCTTTTTTGGCGGGGATGGCACTCTTCCAGGGGTAGCTAACTCTGTTGCATGTGGAGGGGCAGATGGTTTGCAGTATTTTCTCTCACTCTCTCTCTCTCTCTCTCTCTCTCTCTCTCTCTCTCTCTCTCTCTCTCTCTCTCTCTCTCTTCTCTCCTTCTCTCTTTCTCTTTGTAACACTATACCTGCCCAATAATAGATCCCGGACAGCCCTTCCTTCACATATGGGCATTGTAGTCTAGTATACTGTATGGTAGGTACACACATATACAAAGAAGATTTGGGCGTACTGTACTGTACTGTACTGTACACACACACACACACACACACACACACACACACACACACTGGTAAAACGTCAAAATTATTATTATTTCCTGTCAATTTCTAATAACTAACCACTGAATAAATGTTGCTAACTTGATAGTTAACTATCTTGCCTTATTACATGGCTGTGTGTATCTGTGAACTGTATGTAAGCAGACAACATACTCGTTGTGTTGCATAAAGAATGCCCCCGGCAAGTCTGTGTATTTGTACTTGAGCATTTGTACTTGAACTTGCATTTTCAATGGGTTGTAGTGATGCTGGTCCTACAGATGCCATAGCATTTCAACATCATATCTGTATTTGCAGGGAAACCAAACTGAGGAGTATTTTTTTATTGTGCTGTCCCACTGGGCACAGAAGTAATTTCAACGTCTAGTTTTGGTTTGCATTTGTTTGGGTTGTTAAATAATGTGAATTCAATGTGAAATCAACAAAACATGTCACCATACTATTGGATTTAAGTTAAAAGTTGGGTAAAAAAAAAGTTGAAATTCCCTTACGTTGATTACTTTTTTTCAAATTCAATCAGTTTTCCACGTGGATTCAAAGTCATCAAAAAAATGTTGTGGGGTTGAAATGACATGACAAACAATGTGGATTCAACCAGGATTTGCCCAGTGGGTGTGGCTTGTAACAGATAGTGAAATCAGGTGATTGGATTATACATGAAATACTTTTTTTCAAAGGCACCTACTTCGATGTTTGATTTTCATTATTTTCATAGCTACACAGAATAGGTCTACTGTGTTATATTGTCATTACGAAGAGATATTTTGACAAAACGTCATAGAAATTGATTACTGTTAATGCAAGGTGCTTTGAAAGTATAGTAACAAGTAGCCATTTCTCTCTTTTTTTTAAAGACGAGTTGCATCTCATATACTGTCCTGTAAAGTACATATTTTTAAGAAAACTGAACAAAATTTGAATCACTAGCTACCAAGACGCTCTCCCATGTTGTGTACAGTCATTCAAATACATAAACAATAGAGGGCAAATAGGCACATCCAATGCAGCTGTGTGGGTATGCTGCTGTGTGGGTATGCAGCTGTGTGGGTATGCTGCTAGAATGCAAAGTGCTGCTCTTTGTACGGTGGTGCTAAATGTAATAACTGAAAAACTATACGGACAATTCCAGTAGACATTTGATCCTCGTTGAATATAGAAATTGTGTCCCTCCCCCTCTTGGGTTAATTATTTTGTAGAATAACTGTGAGAAGGTCATTTCTGTTGATTTTTTGAAAGAAGTTTACTTTAAAATATAATTAAAATCGAATTATGCTGGTACCATCTATCTATAATCCCCCCCAAAACAATATTTTAGGGATAACTCTTTTACCATAGCCTATACATGGCACCATACTACAGTATATTATCAGGCAGGTGTGCAATTAGAAATAATTACGTTTTTTTCATCCCGCAAAAAAAATGTTTTGGGTGTGGGGTCAACAATTTGTTGGTGCACCACAGCTAAATGAAAACAGTGTGATCCCCTAAAACATGCAGTATATTCTTATCCCCTTTTGTTAATATTTTGTGTTTTATTTTGATACATTTGGAGAAATTATATAGATATAGATCAAGGCTATTTCACAGAATTGTAGGATAAAAATTAGGCGTGTGTGTGTGTGTGTGTGTGTGTGTGTGTGTGTGTGTGTGTGTGTGTGTGTGTGTGTGTGTGTGTGTGTGTGTGTGTGTGTGTGTGTGTGTGTGTGTGTGTGCGTGTGTGCGTGCGTGCGTGTGTGAGAGAGACTCATTACATGGTCATTACTGTAATATAAATATATATATTTGATAACTATAGTCTATGTTAGCTTTGTTCTTCTCTATTGGATCAGCTCATATTTTTCATCACAAAAATCATTTGGACTGAGTTTCTCTTCTGAGTAGTTCGAACGAGTGTGATCAATCCAATTCACCTGTACTAGAAAAATATCATTTTGAACTGTTAAATAAAGGTTACACACACACACACACACACACACACACACACACACACACACACACACACACACACACACACACACACACACACACACACACACACACACACACACTGACCAAATAGATATTTTGTTGGCATTTATGCATGTCCCCATTACCAGTAAAACATAATCAAACCTATTTCTTTCACTTACTTGCTGTGCTGTTTCGTTCATTCTCAACCTGGATTTCTCATACTATAGAAAGCCGTTTGGGTCTTTGCGTGTCAAATAATACTATTTGACGTGTCAAATAAGCTTGTTGACCAATCAGGACCTGAATATGACTGCCGTCACATAATAATTGAACGCGTTCACACAGTTTTTCGTAGTTATTACACATTAATTACACTATCACTCGTATTTCATATGTCACAACGATTCATCGATACGTATGCTATGATGCTGGTAAAGTTGTCTCGCGCACCTACAGTGTTGGTTATAAAAAAGCAAATAATCTGTTTCAGTAGCTATAGTTAGCTAGCTAACTATCTAGCTAAGTGTCAAAATCTAAAATAACCCTAATTTATGATACTGTTCTTATTTGATTAATAGTGGGTGGACCCATCTATGTGAAGCTAGCCACAATAAGGATTAGCCACAATAGTGGACTTTGTGGTTAGCCTTCAAAATAAAAGTATGTCATGCAAATGATACAAATTAATACAAATAGTAGAATTATGCCATAATTGAATAGATCATGCTAAACGAGGTTGGAATGTTCTTATATAAAATCAACAAAAGACAATAATTAGTTAATTTGACCAAAATGTGTTGAAATCACACTGGATGTATTATACTTTAGAATTGCATTGATAAAGATAAAGCAAAGATAAAGCAAAGCAGTTTGACACATACAACAACAGAGTTACACATGGAATAAACAAACATACAATCAATAATACAGTAGAAAAATCTATATACAGCATGTGCAAATGAGGTGAGATAAGGGAGGTAAAGGCAACAAATAGGCCATGGTGGTGAAGTAATTACAATATAGCAATTAAACACTGGAATGGTAGAATGTGCAGAAGATGAATGTGCAAATAGAGATACTGGGGTGCAAAGGAGTAAGATAAATAAATAAATACAGTATGGGGATGAGGTAGTTGGATGGGCTATTTACAGATGAGCTATGTACAGATGCAATGATCTGTGAGCTTCTCTGACAAATGGTTCTTAAAGCTAGTGAGGGAGGTAAGAGTCTCCAGCTTTAGTGATTTTTGCAATATGCAGTTATTTGACTTGTACCTTTTTTGACACACAATGACCCAAATGGCGTTCCATAGTATGTCTTGAAGCTAATAACAGTTACTGTGTAACTCAGCGGGCAACATGTATACTGGTGCTCGACCAGTCGACAAAAGCCAACATCACCCACGACAGAGATCTTGACGTTAATGGATTTCGCCTTTGAGTTGTCTCGCTGAAATTCTTACTTTTACAAATGACTGCTTGAGTTGTTGACTGCTCGATCCACACAGCAGACATGCTGGGCTAGTTTAGGAATGCTGTGTTGCACGTGTAGCGCAACGTTTTACGTGGCGTCATCACGTCATGTACCTACGTTATATAGGTATGCACGTCAACTTTGACATCGGTTTTGCACATCGGTTTTAAACTAGACATCGGGCCGATCCCGATGTTGGCATTTTTAGCTAATATCAGCCAATCCTGATATGTTCACCGATATATTGTGCATCCCTAGTTAATAATTCACAGTCATCACAATTCTGCCTGTCTATCAATAGTCAAATATATATATATATATATATATATATATATATATATATATATGTTTAAGTTAAAATTGGTCTTTAGTAGTAACTCAGGGTTCAGAAATATAGACTCCTGCATATTGGCTCCCACATTTCAGCTAATGTTATTTATCTGTTGCCAATAGTTTGTAATTGTTACTGAATTTAGTTGCCACAATAAAACCATTCATTCTCAGTTGATTAAATAGATTTTGGTGGAAGAAGGAGATTAGCATCTTGTTTGGCATCGCAAGCCTAGTGCAATGTGTACATTGTTACTTAATGTAAAGAATAGGCCTACTGTACAACTCGGATTCATAATTCCTACCACGCTGGGAATCATAATTCATTTCAACACATAACGTTTTGGTTATTGAGAAATATGTATTAATCTGAAAAGTATGTTTGTCCTGAGCAAATTAGATTGATGCTCAATGGCTGGAAAAAGTTGAAATAAATGTAACCCTGTGCTGACAGTTAGGCCTACATTTTGTCCACAGTAGCTAGGTTTCAGCATATGATGTGTATTTTTACCCAAATGGTCTTTTGGGACTCTGAGTCTGTGGTTTGACTCATGTGACACATTGTTTAATGTTTTCTTACCAATGGTACTCATACTGAAAGTGAATCATCCACCAGCACAACATAACCATAAACCACCAGCACTTTGCTTCATTTGTTGAATGGAGAAATTGGTATTTAGAATCATTTGATTTCTGTTCATTACAGAGGTTGTAGTATTAGTGATTTTCATCCAATATGTTTCATTCCAGCTGTTAAGCACAGATCTGAGGATGGTGGCCATCACTGAACCAAAGTGCTCACCACAAATTCTATTTCTGCAATAACGAAACTAGAAATGATTTGACTGGTTCAACTAGTATTAGTTGAACCAAGGGCAACTTTGGTTTTAGACGTGGGGGGGACATACATTATTTATTTTTATCCAGTCAGATAAACACTCCAAACAGCCTACCCGACCACTCGGGGGTGTCTGAATGGTGCTAAAGCACACCGTTGTCTAGTTTTGTATCACATTTCAATGATAAAACTGGGGGGACAAAAATGCCATTTCAGAATGTGGGGGGGACATCCCTCCCATCCCCAGGGAAAGTTGCAACCCTGCTCCTTTTGATATTTAGTGCACTGTGTCATTGTTTAAATGTTTAATTTCATCTGATCAGCAGACCAGTAAGCCTAAATGCAGTCCAGTGTTTAGTGTCATTTTGAATCTAGGTTTGAATTATTTTGATGAACAATTTCTATAATGTACTGTTATGAATATAAAACAATGTAGCTATTAAATTGGCCACACTGGGTAGAGCTTTATTTAGGTTTTGGCTAGCTGTGCCTGTTTCTTCAGCTAAATATGAGTACAGTATTTGATGTATTTTTTTGTTGCTTTATTTAACTAGGCAAGTCAGTTAAGAACAAATTCGTATTTACAATGACAGCCTAGGAACAGTGGGTTAACTGCCTTGTTCAGGTGCAGAACGACAGATTTTTACCGTGTCAGCTCAGGGATTTGATCTAGTGACCTTTCGGTTACTGGCCTAATGCTCTAACCTGCTAGGCTACCTGCCACCCCTGCCTACATGACTGCAGATATGAGTACAGTATTTGATATGAGTATAGATATGAGTACAGTATGATGTACAATATCTTACTTTACAGGTTTTGTGACGATACTTAGGCCTAGATATTTAGACTATATTTTTTGAGAAGAGTTAACCATGTGCTTGCTGTATGTAGGCCTATATTATTTTCAAATGTCTTTTTACTGTTGTTTTATTTCTTTACTTACCTACACACACACACACACACACACACACACACACACACACACACACACACACACACACACACACACACACACACACACACACACACACACACACACACACACACACACACACACATATACTTTTTTCCCCCCGCACTATTCGTTAGAGCCTGTAAGTAAGCATTTCACTCTAAGGTCTACCTACACCTGTTGTATTTGGCGCACGTGACAAATAAACTTTCATTTGATTTGATTTCTCCATACACAAGGTATATGACGAGCTTGCAGTTCCACCTAGCCAGATTCTATGTAACTGACAGATTGCATAAGTTAACAGTGTGGTCCGTTGATCATCAGCTGAAACAAGTCAATACTAGTTAGAAGAATCTAAATGGACTCTGATTTTCAGCTCTTACTGTTATGACATTTAGTTGATAGGAGGAACAACCACGGTTCTTAGACCAGTATCGTACTGACCAGTAAGTCACCGGGGACGACCAGTATTTAGCTATTAAATACACAGAATCCAGCAGTCAACAATGTTCCTAAATGTATGTTCTTTGTTTGTTTGTTTTCAGTACCATTTATGTTTTATTAATCGGGCAATTCTAGAGTTCAATTATATCCTGCCATGTGAATGAATTGGATGGGCTGCCGGCTCAGTTATATATTGTGTAGACTAGCTTACCAGGCTTACAGCACTGAGGATGAAGGAGACTATAGACTAACTAGTGGGCAACAGTGGCCACTACAGGTCCTCTAGTCTCAGTAATAAGCAGGATTCTATACAATACACTGGGGCCAGAGAAGGCCGGAGCAGAGCAGAGACTGTGACGGTTTCCCCTCAGACCCCCTACCTCTCCTCTCCTTTCTCCTCACACATGGAAGCCATTAGCCCATTACGTCGCTCAACACTGAGGATTGGGGGCCATTTCATTCTCTCTGCGTTTATCGGGATGTCAGCTGGGACGTCACATGCAATTTATCCATGAAACCACATGAGCTCCGCAGAGACGCTGAGCACAGTAATAATGACATACTGTTTGACTGGGGGAGAGTTTGGGGATGATGTAGATATTCCTCCCCAACACTATAAGTCCCCCGTGTAGGCCTTTTTGTCTTAACTTTGACCTGCACGCACGCGATCAGTTTACCTCAGCAGACCTAATGAGCACGGTCAAATGAGCGAATCAAATCACCAGCAAAATAAACTTGCGTGTACTTAGGTTCTTGCAGTTGGGCTAGTTTCAGATAGTAGATAATCATGTTTTAGAGAGTTTGTAATTGGTAGTATACCACGTCCAAAGAGCCCCTACCATATGCATCGTTTGGATGGATACTTGTTTTATGTACCTGCCAGGCTGAGCGATATTCCAGATAGCATTCGGGCTGAGAGCCTCTCCTAGCTTTTCTTCCAGCACTCATATATTCTCTCCCTTTTTTGGCCTCAGTCATCACCATGGCAATTTTGTCACAGAAAAATTGCAGACTCTGCAGAAGTGTAAAGTTAGGCTACTTGAGCAGAGTGTATTTTATCTACTCCCTCTCCTCTCCTCACCACCATTTTCTCAAATTAAGCAGCGCTAGTAGAACAGTGTGCCATCCTACAGTGTGTCTTGGTTCACCTACACAGCACACATACACTGAGTATACAAAACATTAGACTGACCAGGTGAGTCCAGGTGAACGCTATGATCTCTTATTTATGTCACTTGTTAAATCCACTTCAATCAGTGTAGCTGAAGGGGAGGAGACAGGTTAAAGAAGGATTTTTAAGCCCTGAGACAATTGAGACATGGATTGTATATGTGGGCCATTCAGAGTGTGAATGGGAAAGACAAAATATTCATGTGCCTTTGAACAGGCGCACCGGTTTGTGTCGAGAACTACAATGCTACTGGGTTTTTTACACTAAACTGTTTCCTGTGTGTATAAAGGATGGTCCACCACCCAAAGGTCATCCAGTCAAGTTGACACAACTGTGGTGTTCTTTATGTTTGGTTTAGTCAGTGTCCCCTGTCCTCTGCAGTCGGCACCTACTTCTTCAAGCCCTTCGACAGCCACATGATATTTAGCAACATTGATTGGACTAAATTGTTTTTGGTATCTTTGTTTTGTTTTCTATCTACTACACAAAGCATATACAGTATAGCCTTGTTGATTTGATGATGTTTAAATGTTTAAGTTGAAATGGTGCTGGAATAATGGAGACGGTGCTGCTGTTGTCTTTGTGCTGACTTGCTGTAACTCCATGGTTCCAAATTAGTAAAGGGTTCCAAATTAGTAAACTGTTCCAAATTAGTAAACTGTTCCAAATTAGTAGACTTTAGTAAACTGTCAAACATGAAGTTCCACTGCCTCTGCTGCACCCATGTTTCTCCGTGGTTACAGGAGTTGGGTTACTCACATCAGGGCCATAAACGTGCACTGGCGTAGAACCAGTTCACTCTACTGTAATTACAAACGTTAAAAGCAATATATAAAAGACCCCTGGCTGACTCGACAAGGCTACTTACTCCAACTGCAAGTAGTGCCCTTGTATAGAATGATCACCCTTCAGCAGCACGGCTAACTGGAGGCTGGTAATTGGTGCTCCTCTCCTCCGTTCCAATAGGGACAGCTGATGCTACCACAGGGATCCTCTCCTCCTCCTAGCTTTGTGGAGAGTAGACTATGATGTTGAAGCAACCAGCCCCATCCTCCATCCTTTCCCCTTTTGACTGCCACACACTCGCTCTCACATGGGAGGTCCATAGGCACACACACACACACACACACACACACACACACACACACACACACACACACACACACACACACACACACACACACACACACACACACACACACACACACACACACACACACACACACACACACACACACACACACACACACACACACACACACACACGTGGCATGTTTATCTATGGGAAATGCTAACAGCTACTAAAGTTGGTCTGAAATGTTCAAGCACAGGGTTAACTCAGACTTTGTTAGTATGTATCCATTGAGGCTGGTGTGGTGGTGTGGGGGTTGGTGTTAGTCTTGGGGTTGTTGTTGGCATTAGTGTTGGTATTAGTGGTGTTGTTGTGGTTCATGCGATTTGTGTTTGTGTTGGTGCTCGTGCGGATGCAGGTTATTGTGTTGGTGTTGACTGGTCATGCGGCACAGAAAGTTGTTGTGTGTTCAGTGTTCAGCAGAGGGAGCAGAGAGCATGTGGTGTGGTACTTGCTTCACTAATGAATTTCCTTAGCCAGGTGAGACCATGGGGAGACTGTGGGGCGAGCTTATTAGTCAACAGACTACAGAGACGGGAGGCCCTGGAACCAGACTGATCTCTCTCTCTCTCTCTCTCTCTCTCTCTCTCTCTCTCTCTCTCTCTCTCTCTCTCTCTCTCTCTCTCTCTCTCTCTCTCTCTCTCTCTCTCTCTCTCTCTCTCTCTCTCTCTCTCTCTCTCTCTCTCTCTCTCTCTCTGTCTGTCTCTTAGGCCGATGGCACAGGACTTTTAGCCAAGCAGAGAACCCCATGGTCAGACATATGGCCCTAGCAGTAAGTAACATATTGTAAGCTATTTTATATTTTATCATATTGAATAGATTTGGATTTGTTTAGTATTTATGACTGCCCCATCTTAATTTGAAACAGCAATTAGCAAGTGCAGGTGGTTAAAACACACACACAAACACACCGTACCTAATCTTTAGAATCCATTGGGGCAAACGAAGTTCGGCCTCATAGTCGACCACCGCTATCGCTCTGCTGTGCCTGGAGCCATTACAAAATGGCCTCCACTCTCTGCCTCCAGCTCCTTGTAGCTTTCCCATCCATTTTGTGTGCTACTGTCAAAGTTGTCAGATAGCAAGATGAGAGGAGAGGGAGAGAGAGGGAGAGGGAGAGTTCAAGTGAAGGGATAGGTTAGGCTAGGCTAGAAAATAAGTAGAAAAGAGGAGAGCACTAGTCCCGAGTTTTTTTGGGGGGTGGTCTTTCAAATCAAATCAAATCAAATGTATTTATATAGCCCTTCGTACATCAGTTGATATCTCAAAGTGCTGTACAGAAACCCAGCCTAAAACCCCAAACAGCAAGCAATGCAGGTGTAGAAGCACGGTGGCTAGGAAAAACTCCCTAGAAAGGCCAAAACCTACGAAGAAACCTAGAGAGGAACCAGGCTATGTGGGGTGGCCAGTCCTCTTCTGGCTGTGCTGGGTGGAGATTATAACAGAACATGGCCAAGATGTTCAAATGTTCATAAATGACCAGCATGGTCGAATAATAACAAGGCAGAACAGTTGAAACTGGAGCAGCAGCACAGTCAGGTGGACCGGGGACAGCAAGGAGTCATCATGTCAGGTAGTCCTGGGGCACGGTCCTAGGGCTCAGGTCCTCCGAGAGAGAGAAAGAAAGAGAGAATTAGAGAGAGCATATGTGGGGTGGCCCGTCCTCTTCTGGCTGTGCCGGGTGGAGATTATAACAGAACATGGCCAAGATGTTCAAATGTTCATAAATGACCAGCATGGTCGAATAATAGTAAGGCAGAACAGTTGAAACTGGAGCAGCAGCATGGCCAGGTGGACTGGGGACAGCAAGGAGTCATCATGTCAGGTAGTCCTGGGGCATGGTCCTAGGGCTCAGGTCAGTTGAAACTGGAGCAGCAGCATGGCCAGGTGGACTGGGGACAGCAAGGAGTCATCATGTCAGGTACTCCTGGGGCATGGTCCTAGGGCTCAGGTCCTCCGAGAGAGAGAAAGAAAGAAGGAGAGAATTAGAGAACTCACACTTAGATTCACACAGGACACCGAATAGGACAGGAGAAGTACTCCAGATATAACAAACTGACCCTAGCCCCCCGACACAAACTACTGCAGCATAAATACTGGAGGCTGAGACAGGAGGGGACAGGAGACACTGTGGCCCCATCCGAGGACACCCCGGACAGGGCCAAACAGGAAGGATATAACCCCACCCACTTTGCCAAAGCACAGCCCCCACACCACTAGAGGGATATCTTCAACCATCAACTTACCATCCTGAGACAAGGCTGAGTATAGCCCACAAAGATCTCCGCCACGGCACAGCCCAAGTGGGGGGCGCCAACCCAGACAGGATGACCACAACAGTGAATCAACCCACTCAGGTGACGCACCCCCTGCAGGGACGGCATGAGAGAGCCCCAGTAAGCCAGTGACTCAGCCCCTGTAATAGGGTTAGAGGCAGAGAATCCCAGTGGAAAGAGGGGAACCGGCCAGGCAGAGACAGCAAGGGCGGTTCGTTGCTCCAGAGCCTTTCCGTTCACCTTCCCACTCCTGGGCCAGACTACACTCAATCATATGACCCACTGAAGAGATGAGTCTTCAGTAAAGACTTAAAGGTTGAGACCGAGTTTGCTTCTCTGACATGGGTAGGCAGACCGTTCCATAAAAATTGAGCTCTTTTGGAGAAAGCCCTGCCTCCAGCTGTTTGCTTAGAAATTCTAGGGACAATTAGGAGGCCTGCGTCTTGTGACCGTAGCGTACGTGTAGGTATGTACGGCAGGACCAAATCAGAGAGATAGGTAGGAGCAAGCCCATGTAATGCTTTGTAGGTTAGCAGTAAAACCTTAAAATCAGCCCTTGCTTTGACAGGAAGCCAGTGTAGAGAGGCTAGCACTGGAGTAATATGATCAAATGTTTTATATTGGAGGTTTAATTGCTGACTAACACAACCTTCCTGTCATGCTTTCAGTGCAGAAGAATAGGAGCAGGGGCCGCTCTAGCTCTCTCCAACATCCCTAACTGTTTCTTCTCCCTCGAGCTACAGCCCCAGCCCATGCCTATGCCCAAGTTGTAGTTGCAGGCCCCAGCCCTAGCTCGAGCTACAGCCCCAGCCCATGCCTATGCCCTAGTTGTAGTTGCAGGCCCCAGCCCTACCTCGAGCTACAGCCCCAGCCCATGCCTATGCCCTAGTTGTAGTTGCAGTCCCCAGCCCTACCTCGAGCTACAGCCCCAGCCCATGCCTATGCCCTAGTTGTAGTTGCAGTCCCCAGCCCTACCTCGAGCTACAGCCCCAGCCCATGCCTATGCCCTAGTTGTAGTTGCAGTCCCCAGCCCTACCTCGAGCTACAGCCCCAGCCCATGCCTATGCCCTAGTTGTAGTTGCAGTCCCCAGCCCTACCTCGAGCTACAGCCCCAGCCCATGCCTATGCCCTAGTTGTAGTTGCAGGCCCCAGCCTTACCTCGAGCTACAGCCCCAGCCCATGCCTATGCCCTAGTTGTAGTTGCAGGGCCCAGCCCTAGCTCCAACCTCAACCCAAGCCCCAGTTCTAGCCCCATCCTCAGCCAAGCCCCAAATTCCAGCTCCAAACCTGACCCCAACCTCACCCCCAGTACAAGCCCTATGCCCCATCCTCAGCCAAGCCCCCAGCCCCAGCTCCAAACTTGACCCCAACCTCAGACCCAGGCTATCCTTAGACAGTACTGCCTACAGCTCTAAAAGTCAGCACATGCCAGGCATTTGATTACACAGGCATATGGTGTATAGATCCCATGTTGCTTAGGCCTAAGACCACGGCTATAGGGAACCACACACCCCCTTATCTGATATCTTTAGCAATGTGGGAAACCGCTTCAAAGACCCATGGGGGCAATACTTACGAACATTAGAAAAAGTTGCACGTGATTAGCTGTTTCCATTACATAAGCTTGCACATTTAGCCCTAGGCTAACCTCAGCAAGTGTCCGTATCAAACCAATTAAAATCGTCAACGTAGTTGGACGTGGTCCAACAGCACTTTCTGATAATCAAAGCAACTCCATCACATTTGACTGACTGGTCAAATAGCTCTTTGTGTAGAGTGCCTAGCTCCACGTAATTGTCCAGATTGTGGCAAGGGTTTTAATCTCTCATTAGTCTTTTCCCCCTTTGAAATGTAGAATTACATGTATTGTGTTAGTGTGTTGAAAATGGACACCCTACAGCCAACAGCTTAAAAATGAAGATTAAGAATGAATTTAAAAAGGAGCTACCTCATTCTTCACTTTTGCAGACAAGCACACTGCTATGGCCAAATAATAATATTGCGTAGGCTATATTACATGGACATGCACACCTAAATGTAGGCCTACAACCTTTTATATGCATTTGTATAATGATCTACTCTGTCACACGTGTTATTTGGTTCGAAGACAAGCATTACATACAATCAAATCATCAAATCACATTTTATTGGTCACATACACATGGTTAGCAGATGTTAATACAAGTGTAGTGAAATGCTTGTGCTTCTAGTTCCGACAGTGTAGTAATATCTAACAAGTAATCTAACATTTCCCCAACAACTACCTAATACACACACATCTAAAGGGATGGAATAAGAATATGTACATCTAAATATATGGATGAGCGATGGCCGAGCGGCATTGGCAAGATGCAGTAGATGGTATAAGATACAGTATATACATATGATATGAGTAATTTAAGATATGTAAATATTATTAAAGTGGCATTGTTCAAAGTGCCTAGTGAGTCTCTATGTAGGCAGCAGCCTCTCTGAGTTAGTGATTGCTGTTTAGCAGTCTGATGGGCTTGAGATAGAAGCTGTTTTTCAGTCTCTCGGTCCCAACTTTGATGCACCTTCTCGTCTTCTGGATGGTAGAGGGGTGAACAGGCAGTGGCTCAGGTCGTTGTTGTCCTTCATGATCTTTTTGGCCTTCCTGTGACATTGGGTGCTGTAGGTGTCCTGCACGGCAGGTAGTTTGCCCACGGTGATGTGTTGGGCAGACCGCACCACCCTCTAGAGAGCCTTGCGGTTGAGGTCAGTGCAGTTGCCGTACCAGGCGTTGATACAGCCCGACAGGATGCTCTCAATTGTGCATCTGTAAAAGTTTGTCAGGGTTTTAGGTGACAGGACAAATTTCTTCAGCCTCCTGAGGTTGAAGAGGCGCTATTGCGCTTTCTTCACCACACTGTCTGTGTGGGTGGACCATTTCATTTTGTCTGTGATGTGTACGCCGAGAAACTTAAAACTTTCCACCTTCTCCACTCTGCTGTTTCCTGAAGTCCACGATCGTCTCCTTTGTTTTGTTGACGTTGAGTGAGAGGTTGTTTTCCTGACACCACACTCTGAGTGCCCTTACCTCCTCCATGTAGGCTGTCTCGTCTTTGTTGGTAATCAAGCCCACTACTGTTGTGTCGTCTGCAAACTTGATGATTGAGTTGGAGGCGTGCATGGCCACGCAGTCATGGGTGAACAGGGAGTACAGGAGGGGGCTGAGCACATACCCTTGTAGGGCCCCAGTGTTGAGGGTCAGCAAAGTGGAGATGTTGTTTCCTACCTTCACCACCTGGGGGCTGCCCGTCAGAAAGTCCAGGACCTAATTGCACTGGGCGGGGTTGACACCCATGGCCTCCAGCTTAATGATGAGCATGGATGGTACTGTGGTGTTGAATGCTGAGCTGTAGTCAATGAACAGCATTCTTACATAGGTATTACAAAGTGTAATACAGTAGGATTACAGGTTGCACTCTCATTATCATCCTACAGATGCAATATTGTAGTTATTTTAAAAGAAGTTAGCAGTGCTGCATTCGTAACCAAGTGGAAAGTGGGAATTTACCCCATGCGAATGGAAAAAATCCACTTGAACGGCCCTACAACTGGTAATTCCTTGTGGGAAACTTGTTTATCATCCTGAGCTCCCACTTCTTGTTGTACTTTTAGTTTATGGTTTACGCAGCTTGTTGGTCATTAGCAAATTGGCATTTCTCAACGAGTTCAAAGCACGTGAATGCATCCAACTGGTATTTACGACTCACAACTGGTGCATTTCTGCCTCCCACTTGGTTACAAACTAAGCATAATTATCCTAGTCAAGGATGCGACGATCATGCAATATTGGCACTCTACACTTGAGACAGACCAATTGAAGGGGAACAAAAGTAAACCTTGAATTTGGAGGTTTAAATGTATCTCTCTGGTGGCGATATTGACCTATTTTAAGAAATGCCATTGGTTTGTCAAGAAAAAGTGGGCAGTTTGTTATAGGAAATGATCATGGCCACCGTGATTTTCCTAATGTTCGTAAGTATGGCCCCATTCATCTATGCTAAGACAACTGTGCATCAGTCCTTCATTAGCAATGTCAGCAAATTCAGATGGTGCTCTCTTTTTAGCAATGTGGGAATCTATAGCCTATAGGCTACTGCCCGCATAGACTAGTGCCACATAGACTAGAGCCACATAGACTAGAGTCATAAAAGACTGAAGCCACATAGACTAGTGCCACATAGACTAGAGCCACATAGACTAGAGCCACAGAGACTAGACAGAAGCCTGTGTTCGGCTGTTGAACACCCTTCAGACACACTCTCTTTGGGGACAGACTGTCTCACCCCCTGAGACCCCCTACTGTAGCTCAATTCTTTAGTCTGTTCTCGCTCTCTTTACTCTCCTTCCTCTAATCTGCCCATGGGCTCCAGTATGGCACAGAATGGCCTCCATATTGTGTTTCTGGAATGAATTATAAATATCGCATTAACCATGCCTTATCTGTGTATCATCTATCCAGAGACATAAGCACCCATTTCCCCATGCATCCATACCCAGACCAGACCTTGTGGAAATGATACTGTGAAGCTGCCTTGCCTCTGGTGGGCCTGTGTCTTTATGGTTACACAGAGCAGATGGCCACGCAACATGGTCACATATCTCACGCTAACACTCACTGGCACTGCCACACACACACACACACACACACACACACACACACACACACACACACACACACACACACACACACACACACACACACACACACACACACACACACACACACACACACACAGGCCTGAAGAAAAATCAAGTTGGACCCAAGAGGTTTTTATTTTATCTCTGATATACATTAGACAGGAGCGTTAGTCTGCTTTATCAATGCATTTTATGGTTGTCCTGTATGACCAATTCTACAGCTAGCTGGCATTGATAGCAATGGTTTACATGGCAGACCTTATCCTGGCAAAAGCTCGAACTGTACAATAGTTAACTGTAGCTAACTCTGTGGTAGCTAACTGTCGGCTATAGCTAACCATAGCTAATTGTATAGCTAACTGTACAGTAGCTAACTGTAGCTAACTATATGGTAGCTAACTGTCGGCTATATCTAACCATAGCTAATTGTATAGCTAACTGTACAGTAGCTAACTGTAGCTAACTATATGGTAGCTAACTGTCGGCTATATCTAACCATAGCTAATTGTATAGCTAACTGTACAGTAGCTAACTGTAGCTAACTATATGGTAGCTAACTGTCGGCTATATCTAACCATAGCTAATTGTATAACTAACTGTACAGTACAGTAGATAACTGTACAGTAGTAGCTAACTGTATCATAGCTAACTGTACAGTAGCTAACTGTCCTAGCTGCTAGCCTGTTCGTCAAGGTTACTGTATGTACTGTAGTACACCTCCTGTCTGTCCACTCTGCCAGCCAGTGGTCCAGTAATGTTCAGAACCAGGGAGAGAGAGCAGAGGAGAGGTATGTGTCCCACCCTCTATTAATAGATCTACGACAGATGCAGCTTTGTGTCGGCAGGGCACTCCGCAGCAGGCGCTAGCCTCGTCAGATGGCCAGGGGCTGGGGCACCGTCAAACTGAAGGAGGCAGCCGGCAGGCAGAGGGGTGGACGTTTCAGATCTGTTGACTTGTCTTAATGGACAAGAGGCTCTCTGGGTCATCAGGAAGATGCATGGGTAATAGGGTTAGGGTGTTAGCATGGTGGCTTATGGGTAGTAGTGGGACTGTGACCTTTACTGAGTGCATGTCTATGTGCATGCTTGTGTGCGTGCGTGTGATGAGAAGCAGCTGGAGGGTAAAGCTCCCTCCTCTGGGTGATCCCAGCTGCATGCCCTGTCACTGCAATGACTGAGGCCATTGTTCTTCTATAAAGATGAGGCTAGGGCAAGATCAGCTAACTGGGGCTAGATCAGCTAACTGGTGCGAGATCAGCTAACTGGGGCGAGATCAGCTAGCTGGGGATAGATCTGCTAACTGGGGCTAGATCAGCTAACTGGTGCGAGATCAGCTAACTGGGGCGAGATCAGCTAACTGGGGCGAGATCAGCTAACTGGGGCTAGATCAGCTAACTGGGGCTAGATCAGCTAACTGGTGCGAGATCAGCTAACTGGGGCTAGATCAGCTAACTTTGGTTAATCCTACTTCCATACAGGCCATATTAACTATAATAATAATAATATATGCCATTTAGCAGACGCTTTTATCCAAAGCGACTTACAGTCATGTGTGCATACATTCTACGTATGGGTGGTCCCAGGAATCGAACCCACTACCCTGGCGTTACAAGCGCCATGCTCTACCAACTGTGCTACAGAAGGACTCTGGCTCTGGGTGTGAAGGTTAAGGATTTGCTATGAACTGGATCGCACTTATGTGATTTTTTTTATCATACCTTCAACATGTACAGCAGAATGTCACTCCACAGACAGACACACAGTTACAGCACAACCAGGACGCCTCACAAGGCCCATATCAGCACCAGAGGTTATAGGGAGGTCAGCCTGTCTGACTTTGACCAGAATCCCCACCCCCCACCCACCCACCCAGCCATGTGTAACTGGACCTGGCCTGGCAACCCCCTCCCTGTTCTCTGCTCTCCTCTCTCTGGGCTGGTATAAATAGATGTCCATGCCTGCTCCCTCCCTTAACCAAGGGGGCCAAGAAGCCATTCTTCCCTTTTTAAACACTCTGACGTGTCTGTCTGGATGCCTCCTGTCTGCACCTGGTTACCTCTCTGGACTACACACACACACACCAATAGACACACATACCCACACACACACATCACACACACAAGCACACAAACACACACACACACACACACACACACACACACACACACACACACACACACACACACACACACACACACACACACACACACACACACACACACACACACACACACACACACACACACACACAGACACACACACACACACAGACACACACACACACATCAGTCTACAGAAGCTCTGTGGCAGGGGGAGTGCAGACAGAGGTGTACGTTTGAGGAGAAAGGCTTTCGTTTTGACTGTAGAGACGCTGCCTGTCTTTAACCGACCATGTAAATGTCCCACTGGTGACCTGGCCTACACACTGAACTCTGTGTCCAGGCACTTCATGCCCTCCAGCTCAGGTTTCCACACTAAACCGGTCAGTGAAATGCAGCTTTATTGTGCTAAAATTGATTGATATACTGCATGAAGACTTTCATTTACATTTACATTACATTTACATTACTTTCATTCCAAAATGTTATATACTATTTGCAGAAATGTTGGTAAATGAGCTTTTATTGTTTAAAGACATTTTGAAAGAGATTAGTGTTTTTTTCACTATCTAATCTTGGCATGTGGTTGTATTTGTTTAAAATCTATCACTTGATGGATTCATTTCAGAGAAACAAATAATATAATTTTTTTGTAAAACGCTATATATCCGCCTCACTCTCAGAGAAATAAGTAGTACTGCTGGGTTTTACACAGTCAAATGTAACAAATGAAAAAGTAATTAAAAACAGTAATATGAGATCTGAATGTAAAACGTTTTTCACATTTTAGTCAAATGTAAGTCCAGAGCAATTAACAGTATGTGCATTCATCTAAAGATAGCCACATATCACAGTCAAATATACAGGACACCAACATTCCATTCCAGCTATTCCAGCACAATGGATATATAGCGTTTTGCAAAAATAAATTATAACAATCATACAAATCTAAAATCTATGAATTAAAAATCAGAGAACAGTAATATTTTACGCACGCATGAAGAAACCCATAAGTAATCATTTCTGATGAAAAAACACAAATGTGAGAAATTTGTGGATTGAGCATTTTGGAAATAAACTTCATATTGACTGTAGCGTTAATGCTCATTCACCTTGTCTTGGCATACTGATAGCATTATGGTGGACAGCTAATGGAGGAGGCAGGTCTGTGAGCCTCTGCCTGTAGTCAGACAACTAATGAAGGAGGCAGGTCTGTGAGCCTCTGCCAGTAGTCAGACAGCTAATGGAGGAGGCAGGTCTGTGAGCCTCTGCCTGTAGTCAGACAACTAATGGAGGAGGCAGGTCTGTGAGCCTCTGCCTGTAGTCAGACAGCTAATGGAGGAGGCAGGTCTGTGAGCCTCTGCCTGTAGTCAGACAGGTAATGGAGGAGGCAGGTCTGTGAGCCTCTGCCTGTAGTCAGACAGCTAATGGAGGAGGCAGGTCTGTGAGCCTCTGCCTGTAGTCAGACAGCTAATGGAGGAGGCAGGTCTGTGAGCCTCTGCCTGTAGTCAGACAGCTAATGGAGGAGGCAGGTCTGTGAGCCTCTGCCTGTAGTCAGACAGCTAATGGAGGAGGCAGGTCTGTGAGCCTCTGCCAGTAGTCAGACAGCTAATGGAGGAGGCAGGTCTGTGAGCCTCTGCCTGTAGTCAGACAGCTAATGGAGGAGGCAGGTCTGTGAGCCTCTGCCTGTAGTCAGACAGCTAATGGAGGAGGCAGGTCTGTGAGCCTCTGCCTGTAGTCAGACAGCTAATGGAGGAGGCAGGTCTGTGAGCCTCTGCCTGTAGTCAGACAACTAATGGAGGAGGCAGGTCTGTGAGCCTCTGCCTGTAGTCAGACAGCTAATGGAGGAGGCAGGTCTGTGAGCCTCTGCCTGTAGTCAGACAACTAATGGAGGAGGCAGGTCTGTGAGCCTCTGCCAGTAGTCAGACAGCTAATGGAGGAGGCAGGTCTGTGAGCCTCTGCCTGTAGTCAGACAACTAATGGAGGAGGCAGGTCTGTGAGCCTCTGCCTGTAGTCAGACAGCTAATGGAGGAAGCAGGTCTGTGAGCCTCTGCCAGTAGTCAGACAGCTAATGGAGGAGGCAGCAGGAGACAGAGGAGGGATATCAGTTACAGATGCTCCAGTTAGGAGTGAACCAGTGTTTGCTGAGGTTGCATACTTTTAAAAAGACACACTCTGGGCCTCCCGAGTGACACAGCGGTCTAAGGCACTGCATCGCAGTGCTAGAGTTGTTACTATAGACACAGGTTCATTCCCGGGCTTTTCTACAACCGGCCGTGGCCGGGAGTCCCATAGGACGGCATACAATTGGCCCAGCATCGTCCGGGTTAGGGGAGGGTTTGGCCGGTGGGGCTTTACTTGGCTCATCGCACTCTAGCGCCTCCTTGTGGCGGTCCGGGTGCCTGCAGGCTGACCCCGGTCGCCAGTTGAATGGTGTTTCCTCCAACACATTGGTGCAGCTGGCTTCCGGGATTAGCTGGTAGGTGTTAAGGAGCGCGGTTAGAGGGGTCATGTTTCGGCGGACGCATGACTCCACCTTCGCCTCTCCCGAGGCCTTGGGGAGTTGCAGCAAAGAGACAACATTTTAATATTGGGGAGGAAAAGGGGGCTAAAATACAACAGGAAAAAAAGACACTCTCTCTCTTCAGGTGACCCCGCTCCTGCTAATCAGGGTGGTTTACATTCTATTGCATGACCATGTCTGGTGCTTTTGAGTATGTGTGTGTGTGTGTGTGTGTGTGTGTGTTTGCGCTTGTGTGTGTGTGCTTGTGTGTGTGTGCCTGCGTAAGTTTGTGAGTGTATGCGTGTGCGTATGTGCGTATGTACCTAGAAGCCAAGCCTCCAGTGATTCACATCACAGAACAGTAAGCAAGGCTATGTTTAATAATGCAGGCAGCAAAATACTCACTACTGAGCAGACACAATGATCCTCTCAAGACATGTGTTGTACCATACTGTGCTGTACTATACTGTACTACTGAGCTACTGGACTATACTACTGTGATTTGTACTGTACTGCTGTACTACTGTATTGCACTACTGTACTACTGTACTAACGTACTGTACTACTGTACTACTGTACTGTACTGCTGTACTACTGTACTGTACCACTGTCTTACTGTACTGTACCACTGTCTTACTGTACTCATGTACTGTACTACTGTACTATTGTACTGTACTAATTTACTGATGTACTACTTTACTACTGTACTGTACTGTACTCTCCTGCTCCTATCAGACATAGGGGATATAGCAACGCATCCAACAGGATTATATGACACAATGATCCTCTCAAGACATACTGTGCTGTACCATACTGTGCTGTCCTATACTGTACTACTGTGCTACTGTACTGCTATACTACTGTGATTTGTATTGTACTGCTGTACTTCTGTACTTCTCTACTGTACTACTGTACTACTGTACTGTACCACTGTCCTACTGTACTCATGTACTGTACTACTGTACTATTGTACTGTACTACTGTACTAGTGTACTATTGTACTGTACTACTGTACTGCTGTACTGCTGTACTGTACTAACGTACTGATGTACTACTTTACTACTTTACTGTATCACTGTACTGTACTGTACTCTCCTGCTCCTATAAGACATAGGGGATATAGCAACGCATCCAACAGGATTATATGACCGAACAGCAGGCATTGTGACAGTGAATGAAAGAATGTGTGTGCATCCTTGGGTGCTTACTCATGCATTAACACAAATTGCATTTTATTTTCATTTCACCAGGCAATTGATTGAAAACACACTCATTTACTGTACAGCAATTACCTTTTTCTTGCATTTTGTTGCAAGAAGGCAAAGCTCAAGTTGATGTTTTCCCTACAACTAACTGATTTCTCCTGTTTGTTCCTTTCAGACAGAGCTACCTGACAAGCTGCTGTGAGCATGATGGAGGGAGGAGGAGGAGGGAGGAGGAGGGAGGAGGAGGGAGGCCAGTGTATTCCCCTCTCTCTCCCTCTCTCTGTTCATTAGGGAGCAGGTGAGAAACATTAACAGCAGCAGCTGCACTGCTCTGCACATGTGGTTGAGGGCTTGAGGTAGTCCACCCCACTTTCTGTCTGTCCACCAGTGGAAACTCACTCCTTTCTGGGAAATGCCTAGTGTACACCAGTTACCAGGAATGCATTTAGTAAAGGTTTCCTGGACACACATTAAGCCCAGTCCTGTAATAAATAGCTCTTTAAATGGAGATTCTCTATTAAATATGCTTTTTACTTCTGGAAAACTGTCCCATTGACACTTCAGACAATCCCAGTATCTCTGTTAGAGGTGGTTAGAGGTGAATGAATCTGTGATTATGTGTTTATGTTTCATTCTTTCTAAACAAAAGAAAGAACGTTCCACACTCTGCTCCCACACTCTGCTCCCACACTCTGCTCCCACACTCTGCTCCCAAAAATGTAACGAGTAAACATAACCAACGTTGCAGCACGCAGAGTTACAACATTAATACTTGAACCACGTTGCTTTTCACTATGTCTTTATCCTAACCATTTTTCTGTGTTTACTGAGGTGTCGTTGAAGCTGTCTTCCTGACGTAGCTGACTGGGACCATGGTACTGGAGGACCAGAGTAGACTAACGGGTCTATGACTGTACTTTGGGGTGAGGTAGTAGGTTGTATAGTTTTAGGGTCATACCCTTCCTGTCAGATAACTATACAACTTACTGTCTTTCCTGAGGTGGCTGTAATATCATCCATCATCTCTGCAGAGCTCTCGTCACTTGGACCTCGATAGGAATACGTATTATGTACTAATTCAAGTTTATAACATGTTTGTAATGTCATTTATATTGTATCTATGCATCATTTGGTTCTGTTCTGGCTCTTTGCATACTATATTTATTATTTTGCCGTGAAATTGCTCTGCCTCTATGATGTTCGCACGGGGTGAGGTAGTAGGTTGTGTGGTTTCAGGGTAGTGATTTTGCCCCATCAGGAGATAACTATACAATTTACTGCCTTCCCTGAAGGGCAGCAAGACTTCACCAGACAACAGCAGAGGCCGCCATTGGCACAACATGATAATCTAGCATCGAAAATAGGTATTCATTTAGGTATCTAGGTATAAAATAGTTATCTATCTGTTAATCAGCTCCAGAGGACACAGGAGCATTTCAGGTAAAGTCTACTGACAATCTATGATTACCATGTAGCTAACATGTTATTGGATAACTTTGAAATTGTATGTTTTCAAATGAGTAATAAAAATTATTATTTTATAAATGTTGTCCGTACCTTGTCTTTCTTTTTGCTGTGTTTGGATTTGTTAAATTATAATATTCAAAAGGCACTCGCACATCTGAGCTATCTTTTTTGCAGGTGCATGGTAATAAGATGAGAAAAAACTGCAACCCCATTCGATGCATTGAACGGATGTGGGTGGAGCTATGTCTACATAAGGGTGCTAATTTGAAAAAACTCACAAAAGCTCTGATGAAGGCCTTGAAGCTGATACGTAAAGCTTATTGAAGAGCAGTGATACTATTTTAATTTAACTAGGCAAGTCAGTTAAGAACAAATTCTTATTTACAATGACGGCCTACCCTGGCCAAACCCAGACAATGCTGGGCCAATTGTGCGCCGCCCTATGGGACTCCCAACCACGGCCTAATGTGATACAGCCTGGATTCAAACCAGGGACTGTAGTGATGCCTCTCGCACTGAGATGCAGTGCCTTAGACCGCTGTTCCACTCAGGAGCCCATACTAGCAAGAGCAGTGTGCGGGTTTGTTCTGTTTTCTCCTCTTAAATGATAATATGAAAGTCTTTGATGCGTATGTGCATCAAATGATGGTAAGAGGGACCTGCTAAATGACAAAAACAAATGTTTTCATTAACTGTGTCCTTGCTTTATTAAAGCTCATCTGAAAAAAACTGCAGAGAAGTATATATTACCTCAACAGCAGGTCAAGTACAGATTTGAAACGTATGGCACACCAAGGGTTTCGGATCGCAAATACATGTGCCAGTAAACTACTCAGACACAATTTGCATTGATATACAGTGTCTTCTAAAATGGATTAAATACAACAAAATCCTCAGCATTCTACACACAATGCCCCATAACGACAAAGCAAAAACAGGTTTTCGAAAAATCCTGTTTCCATTGATCATCCTGGAGATGTTTCCTCAACTTGATTGGAGTCCACCTATGGTAAATTCAATTGATTGGACACGATTTGTAAAGGCACACACCCATCTATATAAGGTCCCACAGTTGACGGTGCATGTCAGAGCAAAGATCAAGTCATGACGTCAAAGGAGTTGTCCATAGAGCTCCAAGACAGGATTGTGTTGAGGCACAGATCTGGGGAAGGGTACCAAAACATTTCTGCAACATTGAAGCTCCCCAAGAACACAGTGGCCTCCATCATTCTTAAATTGAAGAAGTTTGGAACCACCGAGACTCTTCCTAGAGCTGGCTGCATGACCAAACTGAGCAATCGGGGGAGAAGGGCATTGGTCAGGGAAGTGACCAAGAATCCGATGGTCACTGACAGAGCTCTAGACTTCCTCTGTGGAGATGGGAGAAACTTCCAGAAGGACAACCATCTCTGCAGCACCCCACCAATCAGGCCTTTATTCTATAGTGGCCAGACAGAAGCCACTCCTCAGTGAAAGGCACATGACTGCCTGCTTGGAGTTGCCAAAAGACAGCTAAAGACTCTCAGACCACGAGAAACAAGATTCTATGGTCTGATGAAACCAAGATTGAACAATTTAGCCTGAATGCCAAGCATCACGTCTGAAGGAAACCTGGCACCATCCCTACGGTGAAGCATGGTGGTGGCAGCATCATGCTGTGGGGATGTTTTTCAGCGACAGGGACTGGGAGACTAGTCAGGATCGAGGAAAGATGAATGGCGTAAAGTACAGAGAGATTCTTGATGAAAACCTTCTCCAGAGCGCTCCAAACTGACAGGGCTTGAGAAAATCTGCAAAGAGGAATGAGAGACACCCCCCAAATACAGGTGTGCCAAACTTGTAGCGTCATACCCAAGAAGACTTGAGTGTGTAATCGCTGCCAAAGGTGCTTCAACAAAGTACTGAGTAAAGAGTCTGAATACCTATGTAAATGTGATATTTCAGTTTCTTATTTTAATGCATTTTTGCAAAAGATTCTAAAAACCTGTTTTTGCTTTGCCATTGTGGGGTATTGTGTGTAGATTGATGAGGGGAAATACGTTTTTTTAAATCCATTTTAGAATAAGATTATAACAAAATGTGGAAATGTCAAGGTGTCTGAATACGTTCCGAATGCACTGTAAATAGCATTATCCATCCCCCAAATGTATGAGTGTAGTTTCTCACTCCCTCAGTGCAGCGTAGATTAGTATGGATGCTGCACCTCTTCCAAATCCTCCCACCAGCCACCATATTGAACTGACATGAGCCTTGGCCCTTGTGACAAATGAGAGGGAGTTGAATACTAAGATACATGAGACAATGGCTCTCTGTTCACTCTGTCTCAGGGAGACACTGAGCATTTCGACTACATTATTCATTTTCTGTAGATAGTGGTAACAGTGACTACCTGTGGGATGAGGTCATATCAATCCCACAGTGACTGTCTTCATCTGCAACCTTTTCAAGGCATTCACTTGAAAGAAAGCCACAAAGTGGGTGTCCTCTCACACATCCATCTGAAATATGACTTTCCCCTACTATAAACAGAATCGCATTTAGTCACAATCTGCATTTAGATAAATTGTATTACACTTTAATACTTGAAACACAATTTACTGGGATGAACAAGATCTATTCCACCTTATTACCTTATCCCATAGGGCGGCGCACAATTGGCCCAACGTCGTCCTGGTTAGGGGAGGGTTTGGTAAGAATTTGTTCTTAACTGACTTGCCAAGTTAAAAAAAGTTTCCATTTAAATAAATGAACATTGAAATTTAAATCTGCTTTGAATTCAGAAAGGTGATTAGATCGCCATCTAGTGCCTGCTTGTAGATCAGAGCCACTCAACAATCACACAATAACATACAGTCTACATTGCTCCTGAAATTGAAATTCAGATGCACTCTAAAATCTAATTTAACTGCAAAATAGATTGTGCTGAGAAATTGTTTAGCGATTAGGGATATATATATAGGGAACCGTTTATATATATATTTCTCAGCACAATCTATTTTGCAGTTAAATTAGATTTTAGAGTGCATCTGAATTTCAACTCATTTAAGTAAATTGAATTTTGATGCACAGTGTGCATTTCAGCAGCAGGTGGGGGTAGAGGGCCATTTTACTAAATCCAGACCCATATAGGGGGAAAGGGGGATACCTAGTCAGTTGTCCAACTGAATGTATTCAACTGAAACGTGTCATTTAACCCAACCCCTCTGAATCAGAGAGGTGTGGGGGGGCTGCTTTAATCGACATCCACTTCTTCGGCACCCGAGAAACAGTGGGTTAACTGCCTTGCTCAGGGGTATAACGACAGATTATTTACCTTGTCAGCTCGGGGATTCAATCCAGCAACCTTCCGGGTACTGGCCCAAAGTTCTAACCACCACAGGCCAGTAGTCCAGACACAGATATTTAATTGATATTGATTGATATTTGATCTCTACAAAAAAATGTAATAACTTCTATGCAGTTGGCAGCATAAAGACATTACTCCAATGTGTGAACAGTTGAAACTCGCTAAATAGTAGAAAGTAGGTCATTCAATCGACGTTCCTACCGGTCCTAGACTATCACGACATCCTCTATATGAGGGATGGTAGGCACGCTGATCTTTTTTATTGTTGCTTAGTGCTTCCAAAAGCCTGGGGCTAGCTCCGGCTGTGTGTGGAGGGTATGTGGGAACTGCAGCCCCTCATGATGAGTTCAGATTTTTTGTGGCCCCCACCCCATCAATGTTTCCCATCCCTGATCTATATGAATGCAGCTGTCACTTCTTTAAAACCGATAGAATCAGTTTACCATAGCGCACTTCGCTTTACTAAGGGAGACAGGTTCAGTACACATCACTACATTCTTTACCAGAAGTAGGCTGGCCCTCTTTGAAGTCATGCTCTCTTTTTAATTTATAAAGCTCTCTTACAAAAACTCCCACTGTATCTAACTATGTTAATAACCTTTAGACATACGAGTTACCGTTCATGGTCTCAGGGATGGCTAACTCTGGAAATACCTTTGTTCCCCTCAGAGTTAGGTAAATTTGCTTTTAGTTTGGTCCAACACCATGTATGAAACAATCTACAGAGTGTCACGCCTTGGTTTTAGTATTTTGTGTTTTCGTTATTTATTTGGTCAGGCCAGGGTGTGACATGGGTTTATTTTGTGGTGTGTTTTTGTATTGGGGTTTTAGTAGGCATTGGGATTGCGGCTGAGTAGGGGTGTCTAGCATAGGCTTGGCTGCCTGAGGCGGTTCTCAATCAGAGTCAGGTGATTCTCATTGTCTCTGATTGGGAACCATATTTAGGTAGCTTGGGTTTTACTGTGTGTTTTGTGGGTGATTGTTCCTGTCTCTGTGTTTGTTGTCACAAGATAGGCTGTATAGGTTTTCACGTTTCGTTTGTTGTTTTGTATATTAAGTTATTTCATGTATCGTTCATTTTTTAATTAAAGAACATGAGTAACCACCACGCTGCATTTTGGTCCGACTCTCTTTCAACAGACGAACGTCGTTACACAGAGTTCATACAGCTGGATGTTCTGGTGCCTCTGGCAGTTCAAACTGATTGGGGCCCACTTTGCTGATGAATGTAATTGTGTTTCTTGAATGTATTTGTAGTTTTTGTATATTTGCATTATGCTGTATTTAGTCAATTATTTGTATATATGGTTCCCTTGTGAAAGAGAGACTGGTCTCTATTTTAACAGAGGGACTCTGTTAAAATAAAGGTAAAATTAACCAAATAAAAACTGTATTTGAAAGGATGACAAGATATAGAAAGTGTAGGATTCAGTCTGACTCCAAAGCCTGCCGTGGTTTGAGGGTACATTTATGGTAGGCATTTATGGTAGGCATTTATGGTAGGCATTTATGGTAGGCATTTATGAGCCGTTTGTAAGCAAGTATCTGTGCATCTCATCTCCTCGTACTGATTCATGATCCTATTTATGGTCAGGTAGCAGCGGTCCTTCTTGGCTCAGTTGGTAGAGCATGGCGCTTGTAACGCCAGGGTAGTGGGTTCGATTCCTGGGACCACCCATCGTAGAATGTATGCACACATGACTGTAAGTCTCTTTGAATAAAAGCGTCTGCTAAATGGCATATATATTATTATTATTATATTATCACAATCAGATCACAATGCATCTTTTAATCGTCTACACCTGTCTAAAAATGCGGGCACAGTCAGAATACGGAGAAGATTAGGATTAAAGATGCCTGCCAGGGTTTTTGGGGGCAAAACGAGGTGAATGAAGTAGGTTTGAGGAATTAGGTTCAGGACATTGTGCCATTCGGAGTCAATGGGTTGTTCCTCAATGAAGGAGCTGTGGGGAAACATTCTGTGTCAATCCCCCAGATTCAGATTGTGAAACCAAATAAAGAGATACAGACAGAAAAACTCCAATGCCCGACACTTTTTGACAACCCCTCTGAAAAGTGTTGAAATGAGCCTTATCTTCTAATGTTCCTTTGCTCACAGCGAGGATATTCCAGTGCAATGGCTGGTGACTGGGGCCTTGGAGCCGCTCCAGGGAACCTCCAGTGCAATGGCTGGTGACTGGGGCCTTGGAGCCGCTCCAGGGAACTTCCAGTGCAATGGCTGGTGACTGGGGCCTTGGAGCCGCTCCAGGGAACTTCCAGTGCAATGGCTGGTGACTGGGGCCTTGGAGCCGCTCCAGGGAACTTCCAGTGCAATGGCTGGTGACTGGGGCCTTGGAGCCGCTCCAGGGAACTTCCAGTGCAATGGCTGGTGACTGGGGCCTTGGAGCCGCTCCAGGGAACTTCCAGTGCAATGGCTGGTGACTGGGGCCTTGGAGCCGCTCCAGGGAACTTCCAGTGCAATGGCTGGTGACTGGGGCCTTGGAGCCACTCCAGGGAACTTCCAGTGCAATGGCTGGTGACTGGGGCCTTGGAGCCACTCCAGGAACCCAGTGCAATGGCTGGTGACTGGGGCCTTGGAGCCACTCCAGGGAACTTCCAGTGCAATGGCTGGTGACTGGGGCCTTGGAGCCGCTCCAGGGAACTTCCAGTGCAATGGCTGGTGACTGGGGCCTTGGAGCCGCTCCAGGGAACTTCCAGTGCAATGGCTGGTGACTGGGGCCTTGGAGCCGCTCCAGGGAACTTCCAGTGCAATGGCTGGTGACTGGGGCCTTGGAGCCACTCCAGGGAACTTCCAGTGCAATGGCTGGTGACTGGGGCCTTGGAGCCACTCCAGGGAACTTCCAGTGCAATGGCTGGTGACTGGGGCCTTGGAGCCAGGGAACCTCCAGTGCAATGGCTGGTGACTGGGGGGAACTCCAGGAACCTCCAGTGCAATGGCTGGTGACTGGGGCCTTGGAGCCACTCCAGGGAACTTCCAGTGCAATGGCTGGTGACTGGGGCCTTGGAGCCGCTCCAGGGAACCTCCAGTGCAATGGCTGGTGACTGGGGCCTTGGAGCCGCTCCAGGGAACCTCCAGTGCAATGGCTGGTGACTGGGGCCTTGGAGCCACTCCAGGGAACTTCCAGTGCAATGGCTGGTGACTGGGGCCTTGGAGCCACTCCAGGGAACTTCCAGTGCAATGGCTGGTGACTGGGGCCTTGGAGCCACTCCAGGGAACTTCCAGTGCAATGGCTGGTGACTGGGGCCTTGGAGCCACTCCAGGGAACTTCCAGTGCAATGGCTGGTGACTGGGGCCTTGGAGCCGCTCCAGGGAACTTCCAGTGCAATGGCTGGGAACCTCCAGTGCAATGGCTGGTGACTGGGGCCTTGGAGCCGCTCCAGGGAACCTCCAGTGCAATGGCTGGTGGCTGGGGCCTTGGAGCCACTCCAGGGAACCTCCAGTGCAATGGCTGGTGACTGGGGCCTTGGAGCCACTCCAGGGAACCTCCAGTGCAATGGCTGGTGACTGGGGCCTTGGAGCCGCTCCAGGGAACCTCCAGTGCAATGGCTGGTGACTGGGGCCTTGGAGCCACTCCAGGGAACCTCCAGTGCAATGGCTGGTGACTGGGGCCTTGGAGCCACTCCAGGGAACCTCCAGTGCAATGGCTGGTGACTGGGGCCTTGGAGCCGCTCCAGGGAACTTCCAGTGCAATGGCTGGTGACTGGGGCCTTGGAGCCGCTCCAGGGAACTTCCAGTGCAATGGCTGGTGACTGGGGCCTTGGAGCCACTCCAGGGAACTTCCAGTGCAATGGCTGGTGACTGGGGCCTTGGAGCCGCTCCAGGGAACCTCCAGTGCAATGGCTGGTGACTGGGGCCTTGGAGCCGCTCCAGGGAACCTCCAGTGCAATGGCTGGTGGCTAGGGCCTTGGAGCCACTCCAGGGAACCTCCAGTGCAATGGCTGGTGACTGGGGCCTTGGAGCCACTCCAGGGAACCTCCAGTGCAATGGCTGGTGACTGGGGCCTTGGAGCCGCTCCAGGGAACCTCCAGTGCAATGGCTGGTGACTGGGGCCTTGGAGCCACTCCAGGGAACCTCCAGTGCAATGGCTGGTGACTGGGGCCTTGGAGCCACTCCAGGGAACCTCCAGTGCAATGGCTGGTGACTGGGGCCTTGGAGCCACTCCAGGGAACCTCCAGTGCAATGGCTGGTGACTGGGGCCTTGGAGCCACTCCAGGGAACCTCCAGTGCAATGGCTGGTGGCTAGGGCCTTGGAGCCACTCCAGGGAACCTCCAGTGCAATGGCTGGTGACTGGGGCCTTGGAGCCACTCCAGGGAACCTCCAGTGCAATGGCTGGTGGCTAGGGCCTTGGAGCCACTCCAGGGAACCTCCAGTGCAATGGCTGGTGGCTAGGGCCTTGGAGCCGCTCCAGGGAACCCCCAGTGCAATGGCTGGTGGCTAGGGCCTTGGAGCCGCTCCAGGGAACCTCCAGTGCAATGGCTGGTGGCTAGGGCCTTGGAGCCGCTCCAGGGAACCTCCAGTGCAATGGCTGGTGGCTAGGGCCTTGGAGCCGCTCCAGGGAACCTCCAGTGCAATGGCTGGTGGCTAGGGCCTTGGAGCCGCTCCAGGGAACTTCCAGTGCAATGGCTGGTGGCTAGGGCCTTGGAGCCACTCCAGGGAACCCCCAGTGCAATGGCTGGTGGCTAGGGCCTTGGAGCCGCTCCAGGGAACCTTCAGTGCAATGGCTGGTTGCTAGGGCCTTGGAGCCACTCCAGGGAATGCAGAGAGCTGCCGATTACCGCTTGTCATGAGGCTCTCTGTGTGTGTGTGTGTGTGTGCTTGCGTGCGTGCGTGCATATATTTGTGTGTGGGAAGAGGAGGAGGGTATCTGGGCCAAGGTCTGATGGAGCAACACACAGCACTCTGCCAATGGCACTGGACACAGTGTGATGGAGTCCAGACCGGGGACAGAACATGAGGAAACAGGCTGCAAGAGAAATCAGTGGAGGGTTGTTGCACACTCAGCACCTGACCAGGCCAGTACAAACACAAATGGTCCATTAAGGGAATGTTTCCTTTTTACAACCAAATCTCATTTTTTTATATGTAAATGGCATGTTATGGAAGGTTCCAGAGACCTTCTTCGTGATTTCACATTTTTGAGAAATGTACCCCAAATAGCAAATCACATCCTCATCCTCATTGTGTAGTATGGGGCCCCTGAAAGTGCATGAACAAAGGCACCAAAAACACCCAGATACACTTTTAGAATCAGCAAAGCTATAAGTATAGTGATGCATGTCTTAAGATCTTAAGATGTTGAACACATGAAATTGTGTCATTCCAAACTTTATCCGCAACGTTATAGGCCTATTCCATTCTGTTGCGACTCCAGAGAAACCTCTCAGTCTATTTTACATGTAACTGCCAAAATATATGAAACATTGAGTAAATGAGGGATACAAAGTGCTGCTAGCAGCTCTCACAGTCTCACATCAGAATAAGATGTTCATCCATTTTTATCAAACGTCAAATTTCGAAGTTGTTCCAAATGTCAAATTTCAAAGTGTTAAAGGATAAGTTCAGGCACTATCTCCACATGTTTAAGGTTAGGCATTACCTCTGAATGGCTAAGGTATGGTTTAAGGTTTGGGATAGGCTTAAAACAAAAATAAAAACAACAACTTTCTACCGCTGGATCCAACATGCAACATTTAAAATCAGATGTTAACGCCCATCCACCATCCCGGTCCACAACACCCTAGCAAAACCGAGACCTACTTGAAGGTAACAGCATTCACTGTGGCCCCTAGAGGCCATTTTACACGTCATCGCCCAATGTCCTCAGACATCACGGGTGACCTGGCTGCTTAATACGGCGTTGGGCCACCATGAGCCACCAAATCAGCTTCAATGCACCTTGCCATAGATTCTGCAAGTGTTTGAAACATCCTGTGTGGAAGCACCCCATGCTTTCCACAGCTAAGATGCTTTATGTTCGGGTTTCCTTTATTTTGGCAGTTACATGCAGCAGCAGGCTATGCGGAAAATGGAGCGGCTGGATAGGGGAAATGGCTTGAGTTGTGCAGAAGGGAATATAACATTGCGGATAAAGTTCGGAATGACACAATTTAATGCGTACAACATCTTAACATCTGCATCACTATACTGAGTGCTTTGTCGTTTCTAAAAGGACGTATTTGGGTGTTTTTGGAGCCTTTGCTAATGTTTTTTCAGGGCTCCATATTACACAACGAGGACGAAGACGTGATTTGCTGTTTGGGCTAAATTTCTCAAAAACCTGCGATATCACAAAAAAATGTCTGGAACCTTCTATAACATGCCATTTATATCAAAAATAGAGATTTGGTTGTAAACAAAGGAAACTTCTCCTTTAATGTTGAACTTATTGCAGCAATTTATTGGAGGACTTCATGGCTTGGCTAGTCAATATTATCATATTAAAATGTATCTAAATGTGGGTAACTTAATACACCCCACCATTATGTGTTTGGCATTCTTCACAGTGATACTGTATTGACTGGTTTTCACATGATCCACAGAAGCGTGGCTGAAGAATTTAGGCAACAGAAAAACAGTTTTTTTGAATGAAGTGTATTTTTTAAACCTATTTTATACAAGCTGTTCTTTGACCAGGTCCTCCATCCCTGCCCTGGTGTGCCTGTGTTGTTTGCACAGTAAGCTATAGTATGACCTTGTCAAAAATGCTATGGGCAGGTAGCCTAGCGGTTAAGAGCATTGGGCCAGTAGGTTGCTGTTTCGTATCCCTGAGTCGACTAGGTGAAAAATATGTCTATGTGCCCTTGAGCAAAGCACTTAACCTTCATTGCTCCTGTAAGTCGCACTGGAAAAGAGCGTCTGCTAAATGACTGAAATGTCAAATCAAGTCCTATGTCTTGGGCCAATGGTGAGCTGTGGAGGCAGGTGGGCATGACACATGACATGAAGGAGAGTCACGTGATGTGTCTGTGTGTGATGACATTTCAGGGGTTGTCTGACCACAGGATGTGTGCCTTCTGCAGCACTGAATATGGGAGAAAGCACAGCACCCTTCAATGCAGAATAAGATCATATTTTATTATGATAAGAGGAATGCACAGTAGTACAGGAACAATAATAGGAGCTGTAGGTTATGTTTATAACCCTGTAATACATATACATACATATAAAAACATTTAGTAACTGTAGATGAAGGGAATTTAAAAGTTATTAAAATACCCATATTTCTGGTCTTCAGCTTCTGTGAACATTTTTCCTACTACATTGGCCAACGCAGCAGCTAGTGAACATGAGTTGGATTATTGCCTTGCTCCCTAATGTCATTCCTTTGTTAGGGGGCGTCCTGCTCAAGGGAAAGACGGGCTCTTTCTATTCGCTGAAAAGATAGGTGTGTCGGGGGGCTCTTTCACACCAGCTGTCAATCATTACGTCAGTTCCGGCTGGTGGGCAGTGCTCCGTGGGCTGTATGTGGGCGATTTTGACAGCAGCAGAGTTGTTTAGGAGACAAACAAGGACGTGTTGAAGGGGACAATTCTTTCCCTCCTTGTTCCACTCGAACTCGCACTGACAGCTTCTCAACGCACGGAGGTTTCTGACGGGATGTCGGTTTCCGATCGGGCTGTCCATTGTAAGGTAGATCGATTTGATAGGTTTATTATTGCACATATCGATGTGACTCTCAATGCATTGCTTGCTTCATGACTGATATCACAGAATTTCTAGACTGTATAGTTTTGACATTGAATTGAAGTGTTAAGATTGAAATTTCCCGGTGTTCATCGACTGATATTTTAAAATAATTTATCCCATTCATGATAGTTTCAGCAACAAAAACTGAAAAATCAATGAATGCATGTTGCAACGAGATATCTGGGGCCATTGTTATTGTACAGTCGAGTACGCCTGCGCATCCGACCTATGTATATGATACATGCTTTTTGGGATGTAGGCCAATGGCTATTGATAGCTCCAGGGTTCCGTACTGCAGGGGTCCGCGAACACATATATATATAAAAAAAGTCATTGGTTTTGATTATTAGATCATTTCAATGTTTTAATGAATATCGCTAGCAACAACAGAATAAACCCATGTTGAATGACATACCTACAGTAAAGGAGAATGTTTTACTTCTAATGATGGCAACTTTATTTCTCAACTCCTAATGTTGAAAAAATTGAACTCATTGGAGCCAAATACACTCAATGGAATATCTGACATGGGCTTTGAAAAAGTACACGCTACCAGTGCAGAATGTGCTTTCTTGACTTTGCCAACACACGGCTAACCTTTGTTTAATCAGCTAAATAGCTGTTCTTAGCGAAAATGTATTTGAAGTTACCTTTCTAACTAATAGGCTATGTTAGAGTTTACACTTCCAATTATAACGTGGGGAGGTCAAAATAATAATAAAAAACGACCAAATCTATTTATTTTATAATATGAATTACTTCTCCTTGACGTTCTCATTCACCTGACCATAAGACAAGACATGCATTTAAAAATATATATTGTTGCTAATGTATGATGGGTCCCTGGGTTGCCAGTTTGCCTGAGAGGGGGTCTCTGGGCAAGAAAAGGTTGAACACCCCTGGGTTAGGCTACTTCGATAAATAATGTATTGGAAAATTGCCATGAGAGTTTTGTAACATGTGAGCTTTGTAACATTCTAATACATAATTAGGCTGCAAGTTGCATATGCATGACATTGTTGAGTTTACTACAATGTAATTGTTTTTGTTTTTCCCAGCTTTTCTCATTCAGAATAATTCAGTAGTAATAATTTTGCTCAGAATGAGTATATTATGTTGAGTATGACTAGCCTACACTTTGAAGTTGGTCTTTATATGGCAAATAGGGGCGAGAGGCGGTGTTGAGGACAGAATCAGTAATGACGCTAAAACGTGTGTCTGGGCGGTCAGGAAGCATGTGTTGAGAGTTGGCTCAGTGCTCAGGGTGATCATCATTTTGTCCTGGCCTGCAGGTTTGCCTCCCTTCTAATCATGAGGATATTTCCAGGTTTGCTCTGTTTTTAGAATAAATGTACTTCATTCACACTATCTATAAACGATATACTATTATACTTGTGTGTATGCAGATGGGATAAAAGGGTCCCACATGTGTGTCTGAATGGTCAGGTCTTTATAATGGGCTTCATAATATGTTTATAAAGGGTTTGTGAAGGATATACAAGTACAATATCAAGTTATTTCTAGATTACTAATGGTTAATTCATACCTACATTTAGTACGTAACGTGGTGCCGAAATGAATTGTTTTTTTAGCAGCAAAATAGCAGCAAAATGTATATTAATCAAACTAAATTGTAACCTAGTATGTGTATAATGCTTGCCGTGCAATGATCTCTTATGAAGGGAATCAACAACCTACCAATAGAGCCTTTCAGTGCCAAATTGCACACTTCCTCTGTGAGTCTGAAACTTGACCCAAATCCTGCCGTTCCTGTTCCTGCCCCAGTCCTCCAAGCTACAGGAATGCTGCCCGGATTTTTTCACATTCAAGCTGGTTGGGATTTTAATCCACTTGTTACCTTCTTTTAGTCACCTAAACAAAAATCTGAATTTGGTACTCATACAAGTTGCGGTCAAATATATTGGCACCCTTGCACTTTACAACGGAGTGCAATGGAGCAGAATGTTCAGTATTCTCTTTTAAAAACTGGTTGAATGGCTATATATATATATATATATATATATATATATATATATTATGTAGTACTTTTACCCCCTTTTCGTGATATCCAATTGGTAGTTACAGTCTTGTCCCATTGCTGCAAATCCAGTATGGACTCGGGAGAGGTGAAGCTCGAGAGTCATGCGTTTTCAGAAATACAAGCCAGTCAAGCCGTACACTTAACTCTGAAGCCAGCCACACCAATGTGTCGGAGGAAACACCGTCCAGCTGGTGACCGAAGTCAGCTTGCAGGCGCCCGGCCTGCCACAAGGAGTTGCTAGAGCCGATTGGGACAAGGACATCCCGGTCAGTCAAACCCTCTCCTAACCCGGATGACGCTGGGCCAATTGTGCGCCGCCTCATGGGTCTCCCGGTCACGGCCAGCTGTGAGACAGCCTGGGATCAAACCCGGGTCTGTAGTGACGCCTTGGATCACTGCGCCACTCGGGAGGCCCTTGAATGGCTATTATGACCATGTAGGCACCTGCAACTTACCACAGGTGAGGTAAATTAGACATACACGAGAATCACCTGCCTCCAAACAAATTATTTTGAATTTTGAATAATTTAGTCCAGGCCATTTTTTTGCTTTGAAGTGGAAAATCTAAATTATAGTTTTTTTTTTATTTTCTTAAACCTTAACAGTTATAAATCAAACAAATACACATGTGAACACCAAACATTATTTTTTATTTTAACACATTTTTTAAGAAATAGTGAATGGTGCAAGGGTGCCAATATATTTAACCACAACTGTTGATCACAGTATTCTCTGTGAGGTTTGGTAAGGATAGCCTGGACAGTCACTGACTGCACTGTGTAGTGGTAGTTGAGGGTTACATTAGTCTCTCAGGTTGCTGCCTTGGGGCCCTCTTCACACTGCCAGGGCCATGTGGACGTGGAGTTTGCCTTTAGTTCAAAGCTCACCCTTCCATCAGTGAAACTTTCCACCTAGGCCCTCTTCACGCTGAAAAGTTTCTACTTGTTTTAAGGTCCAGCAATGATCTCCCATGGTTGAGGCCTCCCGGGTGGTGCAGTGGTCTAAGGCACTAGCTTTGCCACCAGAGATTCTGGGTTCTAGCCCAGGCTCTGTCGCAGCCAACTGTGACTGTGAGGTCCATGGGGTGGTGCACAATTGGCACAGCGTCATCTGGGTTAGGGAGGGCTTGGCTAGCAGGGATATCCTTGTCTCATTGTGCACTAGTGGCTCCTGTGGTGGGCCGGGAGCAGTGCATGCTGTCCAGGTCGCTAGCGGTACGGTGTTTCCTCTGACACATAGGTGCGGCTGGCTTCCGGGTTGGATTTGTGTTGTGTCAAGAAGCAGTGCGGGTTGTTCTTTGGAGGACGCATGGCTCTCGACCTTTGCCTCTCCCGTACGGCAATGAGACAATTGGATACCATTAAATTGGGGAGAAAAAGGGGTTCAAGAGTTTAGAGTTACTTGTAACTAGGCAAGTAAGTTTGGAACAAATTCTTATCCACAATGATGACCTAGGAACTGCCTTGTTCAGGGGCCAAATTACAGATTTTTACCTTGTCAGCTCAGGGATTTGATCTAGCAACCTTTCAGTTATTGGCCTATGCTCTAACCACTAGGCTACCTGCCGCCTTGGTGTCCACATCAGCAACAAACTATCATGGTTCAAACACACCAAGAGAGTCTCCCCCTCAGGAGACTGAAAATATTTGGCAGTGGTCCCCAGATCCTCCAAAAATTCTACAGCTGCACTATCAAGAGCATCCTGACTGGTTGCATCGCTGCCTGGTATGGCAATTGCTCGGCATCCCACCGTAAGGCGCTACTGAGTGTAGAGCGTACGGCCCAATACATACATTTGACCCACAATCTCGGGACTCAGTCCCTTCCTAACCATGTGTTTTACATGTTTAGTCTATTCCTAAAGATCTATGGGAGACTTCTCCTGCTCTGTCCTTTGGCAGTCTGTTTCTATGTGGCTCGGCTGCACTGTGAGAGACTTGTTTCTACTCTAGGAACCTGAGACCTGTAATCAGCTTGTGCTTGGCTGCTTTAGACAGCTGCATAGAGACACAGAGACAGAGGAAGAAAGAGACAGACAGAAAGAAAGAGAGACAGAGGGGAGGGATTCCTCTTTTCACCTCAAACAGGACTTTCCGGTTTCCTCTGAACTGCGTTCTTTCTTCCATTTATCACTGGTCTTTCTCTGTGAGTCCATAAAGAAAATGTTGTCAGTAGGTTTGCAACAAGAATCCTCTTTTGGAAGCCTGGTATGCATGTTCATTAGGTGACTTTGTTGAGACAGTTGAGAGTCATTTCTGAAGAGAAATGACACCATACACTAGTAAGAGGCTTCTGCAATACAAAGGATCTGTTCATGGAGGTATCGGCATGCGCATGAGCGTGTGTATGTGTTGAGGCGTATGAGCGTGTGTATGTGTTGAGGCGTATGAGCGTGTGAATGTGTTGAGGCGTATGAGCGTGTGTATGTGTTGAGGCGTATGAGTGTGTGCATGTGTTGAGGCGTATGAGCGTGTGTATGTGTTGAGGCGTATGAGCGTGTGTATGTGTTGAGGCGTATGAGCGTGTGTATGTGTTGAGGCGTATGAGCGTGTGAATGTGTTGAGGCGCATGAGCGTGTGTATGTGTTGAGGTGTATGAGCGTGTGTATGTGTTGAGGCGTATGAGCGTGTGAATGTGTTGAGGCGCATGAGCGCGTGTATGTGTTGAGGCGTGTGAGCGTATTTATGTGTTGAGGCGTATGAGCGTGTGAATGTGTTGAGGCGCATGAGCGTGTGTATGTGTTGAGGCGTGTGAGCGTGTGTATGTGTTGAGGCGTATGAGCGTGTGTATGTGTTGAGGCGCATGAGCGCGTGTATGTGTTGAGGCGTATGAGGGTGTGTATGTGTTGAGGCGTATGAGCGTGTGTATGTGTTGAGGCGTGTGAGCGTATGTATGTGTTGAGGCGTGTGAGCGTATGTATGTGTTGAGGCGTGTGAGCGTGTGTATGTGTTGAGGCGTGTGAGCGTATGTATGTGTTGAGGCGTATGAGGGTGTGTATGTGTTGAGGCGTGTGAGCGTGTGTATGTGTTGAGGTGTATGAGCGTATGCATGTGTTGAGGCGTATGAGCGTGTGTATGTGTTGAGGTGTATGAGCGTGTGTATGTGTTGAGGCGTATGAGTGTGTGTATGTGTTGAGGCGTATGAGCGTATGCATGTGTTGAGGCGTATGAGCGTGTGTATGTGTTGAGGTGTATGAGCGTGTGTATGTGTTGAGGCGTATGAGCGTGTGTATGTGTTGAGGCGTATGAGCGTGTGTATGTGTTGAGGTGTGTGAGCGTGTGTATGTGTTGAGGCGTATGAGTGTGTGTATGTGTTGAGGCGTATGAGCGTGTGTATGTGTTGAGGCGTATGAGCGTGTGTATGTGTTGAGGCGTATGAGCGTGTGTATGTGTTGAGGCGTATGAGCGTGTGTATGTGTTGAGGCGTATGAGCGTGTGTATGTGTTGAGGTGTATGAGCGTGTGTATGTGTTGAGGTGTATGAGCGTATTTATGAGTTGAGGTGTGTGAGCGCGTGTATGTGTTGAGGCGTATGAGCGTGTGTATGTGTTGAGGCGTATGAGCGTGTGTATGTGTTGAGGTGTATGAGCGTGTGTATGTGTTGAGGTGTATGAGCGTGTGTATGTGTTGAGGTGTGTGAGCGTGTGTATGTGTTGAGGCGTATGAGTGTGTGCATGTGTTGAGGCGTATGAGCGTGTGTATGTGTTGAGGTGTATGAGCGTGTGTATGTGTTGAGGTGTATGAGCGTGTGTATGTGTTGAGGCGTATGAGCGTGTGTATGTGTTGAGGTGTATGAGCGTGTGTATGTGTTGAGGTGTATGAGCGTATTTATGTGTTGAGGTGTGTGAGCGCGTGTATGTGTTGAGGCGTATGAGCGTGTGTATGTGTTGAGGCGTATGAGCGTGTGTATGTGTTGAGGCGTATGAGCGTGTGTATGTGTTGAGGCGTATGAGCGTGTGTATGTGTTGAGGCGTATGAGCGTGTGTATGTGTTGAGGCGTATGAGCGTGTGTATGTGTTGAGGCGTATGAGCGTGTGTATGTGTTGAGGCGTATGAGCGTGTGTATGTGTTGAGGCGTATGAGCGTGTGTATGTGTTGAGGCGTATGAGCGTGTGTATGTGTTGAGGCGTATGAGCGTGTGTATGTGTTGAGGCGTATGAGCGTGTGTATGTGTTGAGGTGTATGAGCGTGTGTATGTGTTGAGGCGTGTGAGCGTGTGTATGTGTTGAGGCGTGAGCGTGTGTATGTGTTGAGGCGTATGAGCGTGTGTATGTGTTGAGGCGTATGAGCGTGTGTATGTGTTGAGGCGTATGAGCGTGTGTATGTGTTGAGGCGTATGAGCGTGTGTATGTGTTGAGGTGTATGTGTTGAGGCGCGTGTGTATGTGTTGAGGCGTATGAGCGTGTGTATGTGAGGCGTATGAGCGTGTGTATGTGTTGAGGCGTATGAGCGTGTGTATGTTGCGTATGAGCGTGTGTATGTGAGGCGTATGAGCGTGTGTATGTGTTGAGCGTATGAGCGTGTGTATGTGTTGAGGCGTATGAGCGTGTGTATGTGTTGAGGCGTATGAGCGTGTGTATGTGTTGAGGCGTATGAGCGTGTGTATGTGTTGAGGCGTATGAGCGTGTGTATGTGTTGAGGCGTATGAGCGTGTGTGAGGCGTATGAGCGTGTGTATGTGTTGAGGCGTATGAGCGTGTGTATGTGTTGAGGCGTATGAGCGTGTGTATGTGTTGAGGCGTATGAGCGTGTGTATGTGTTGAGGCGTATGAGCGTGTGTATGTGTTGAGGCGTATGAGCGTGTGTATGTGTTGAGGCGTATTAGTGTGTGCATGTGTTGAGGCGTATGAGCGTGTGTATGTGTTGAGGCGTATGAGCGTGTGTATGTGTTGAGGCGTATGAGCGTGTGTATGTGTTGAGGCGTATGAGCGTGTGTATGTGTTGAGGCGTATGAGCGTGTGTATGTGTTGAGGCGTATGAGCGTGTGTATGTGTTGAGGCGTATGAGCGTGTGTATGTGTTGAGGCGTGTGAGCGTGTGTATGTGTTGAGGCGTATGAGCGTGTGTATGTGTTGAGGCGTATTAGTGTGTGCATGTGTTGAGGCGTATGAGCGTGTGTATGTGTTGAGGCGTATGAGCGTGTGTATGTGTTGAGGCGTATGAGCGTGTGTATGTGTTGAGGCGTATGAGCGTGTGTATGTGTTGAGGCGTATGAGCGTGTGTATGTGTTGAGGCGTATGAGCGTGTGTATGTGTTGAGGCGTATGAGCGGGTGTATGTGTTGAGGCGTATGAGCGTGTGTATGTGTTGAGGCGTATGAGCGTGTGTATGTGTTGAGGCATATGAGCGTGTGTATGTGTTGAGGCGTATGAGCGTGTGTATGTGTTGAGGCGTATGAGTGTGTGCATGTGTTGAGGCGTATGAGCGTGTGTATGTGTTGAGGCGTATGAGCGTGTGTATGTGTTGAGGCGTATGAGCGTGCGTATGTGTTGAGGCGTATGAGCGTGTGTATGTGTTGAGGTGTGTGTGTGTGTGTGTGTGTGTGTGTGTGTGTGTGTGTGTGTGTGTGTGTGTGTGTGTGTGTGTGTGTGTGTGTGTGTGTGTGTGTGTGTACGTGCATATGTTCATGCACATGTGTGCACTTGTTTGTACATGTGTGTATGTGTATCTATGTAATTCTCTGTCTGTGCATGACTGATCTCTCTCTCTCTTAGTAACCATTGGATTAGCTCCAAAGCAGTAGTGTGCGGTAAGGTCTGATGCCCGGTAAGGTCTGATGCCCGGTAAGGTCTGATGCCCGGTAAGGTCTGATGCCGGGTAAGGTCTGATGCCCGGTAAGGTCTAATGCCTGGTAAGATCTGATGCCGGGTAAGGTCTGATGCCGGGTAAGGTCTAATGCCGGGTAAGGTCTAATGCCGGGTAAGATCTGATACCGGGTAGGCTCTTTCTATCCCCTTCTCTCACTCGCACGCACACACACTCATAAAGTGGATTTTTTCTACGGCGTTTATCGGTAAGACAGGATCACAAAGATAACCATCAAACAACCACAACCAATCATCAAACAGCAGCAGATAGGCAACGCAAATATTAGACACACATTCACAGGCCCTAATAGCTTGTGCCCTGCACGAACAGTGGACTTTCAGCACTACAGACAGCAGCCCAAATGCCAGCAAGTAGGCCTACATGTAGACAGTACTATACACACAACATGCCTAGTAGTCAGCACTACTGATTGAGATATATACTAACACAATAGACATGTAATGTAATAATGGTAGTCAGCACTACTGATTGAGATATATACTAACACAATAGACATGTAATGTAATAATGGTAGTCAGCACTACTGATTGAGATATATACTAACACAATAGACATGTAACGTAATAATGGTAGTCAGCGCTACTGATTGAGATATATACTAACACAATAGACATGTAATGTAATAATGGTAGTCAGCGCTACTGATTGAGATATATACTAACACAATAGACATGTAATGTAATAATGGTAGTCAGCGCTACTGATTGAGATATATACTAACACAATAGACATGTAATGTAATAATGGTAGTCAGCACTACTGATTGAGATATATACTAACACAATAGACATGTAATGTAATAATGGTAGTCAGCGCTACTGATTGAGATATATACTAACACAATAGACATGTAATGTAATAATGGTAGTCAGCGCTACTGATTGAGATATATACTAACACAATAGACATGTAATGTAATAATGGTAGTCAGCGCTACTGATTGAGATATATACTACTGGTCAAAAGTTTAAGAACACCTACTCATTCAAGGGTTTTTCTTTATTTTTACTATTTTCTACATTGTAGAATAATAGTGAAGACATCAAAACTATGAAATAACACATATGGAATCATGTAGTAAGAAAAAAGTGTTAAACAAATTAAAAAATATTTCATATTTGAGATTCTTCAAATAGCCACCCTTTGTCATGATGACAGCTTTGTGTTGAAAGTGCGTTGGCCGGTGGACAGAAACAAAAGGAGGCCATGTGGTGGAGAGTGATGTACTGTAGGCACTGGAGAAGGGGGTGTGAGCAGGTGGGTCTAGGTGTGATGTTGTGGATGTTTGTGTGCATTCTCAGTTTTTAGAATGATGGAGGTCACTGTGTTCTTGGGGAATTCCAATGCTGCAGATATTTTTTGGTACCCTTCCCCAGATCTGTGCCTCGATACAAAAGTCTCTGAGCTCTATGGACAATTCATTTGACCTCATGGCTTGGTTTTTGCTCTGACATGCACTGTCAACTGGGGGACCTTATGTAGACAGGTGTGTGCCTTTCCAAGTCATGTTCAATCAATTGAATTTATCACAGATAGATTGCAATCACGTCAAGGATGGTCAATGGAAACAGGATGCACCTGAGCTCAATTTCGAGTCTCATAGCAAAGGGGCTGAATACTTAGGCTGGGTTTCTGTACAGCACAATGTGACATCGGCTGATATAAAAATGGCTTCATAAATACATTTGATTGATGGATTGATTATGTAAATAGGGTATTTCTGTTTTTTAGTAGATTGCTGAGGGAAAAAATGATTTTAATACATTTTAGAAAAGGGCTGAAATGTAACAAAATGTGGAAAAAGTCAAGGGGTCTGAATACTTTCCGAATGCACTGGAGCAGGAACAGCCCTTCTCCACAGCATAGTGTTGATAAATAATTTCCACTTAGCTAGGCTCATCCAATCAACTGAACAGGCTGCAGTGGCACTCTGAGCTGGTCAGTGGGGCTTTATAGTGGGGCTCTACAGTAGAACGTCTACGGCGGAACACCTATGAAGACTGGGCAGGGCTTTACCCAGTAATGGAATCAGACATTACTAGAGCAGAAGAGGCTGAAACTAGGTGACTGACATCTCTAGACGGGCCTCACGTAGCGAGACGTGGCCGAGCCCAACCCCACTCCCACCTCCACCTCCGACTCACCAGCCACATGGATGCCTAAACCCCACCTCCCACCTCTTCGGCTCCATACACCCCGCTCCATACACCCCGCTCCATACACCCCGCTCCATACACCCCGCTCCATACACCCCGATCCATGCACCCCGATCCATACACCCCGCTCCATACACCCTGCCCCATACACCCCGCCCCACACACCCCGCTCCATACACCCCGATCCATGCACCCCGATCCATACACCCCGCTCCATACAACCCACTCCATACACCCCGCTCCATACACCCCGCTCCATACACCCCACCCCATACACCCCGCTCCATACACCCCGATCCATGCACCCCGATCCATACACCCCGCTCCATACACCCCACTCCATACACCCCGATCCATACACCCCGCTCCATACACCCGATCCATACACCCCGCTCCATACACCCCGCTCCATACACCCCGCTCCATACACCCCGATCCATACACCCCGCTCCATACACCCCGCTCCATACACCCTGCCCCACACACCCTGCTCCATACACCCCGCTCCATACACCCCGCTCCATACACCCCGCTCCATACACCCCGCTCCATACACCCCGCTCCATACACCCCGCCCCACACACCCCGCCCCATACACCCCGCTCCATACACCCCGCCCCATACACCCCGCTCCATACACCCCGCTCCATACACCCCGCTCCATACACCCCGCCCCATACACCCCGCCCCATACACCCCGCTCCATACACCCCGCCCCATACACCCCGATCCATGCACCCCGCTCCATACACCCCGCCCCATACACCCCGCTCCATACACCCCGCCCCATACACCCCTCCATGCTCCATACACCCCGCCCCATACACCCCACTCCATGCACCCCGCTCCATGCACCCCGCTCTGACAGATACAGCAGACCCCGACTCCAAAACTACAGAGCAAAGAGATAGTGAGAAAGAGACACTCAAGTGAGCCCATCACAAGCATCATAGGCAAACCAGTCCAATCCGGCACCCATAGATTTAAGCCCCTTGGGGTTCAAACTACCCTGACAGTCAGTCAGCTGACATCAATGGGCTATGATGATGGTGATGGCTCCTCCCCATCCTTAGCTCAGACAAGCTCCTGTCCAGAGCAGCTTACAGTAAGTCTGTCTGTGACCCAATCCTATAGACGGGACTGAGGGATTTTACCATGGAAGATCTAGGCTTCGTCAAAAATGGCACCCTATTCCCTTTGCAGTGCACTACTGTTGTGCAGGGCCCATAGGGTAGTGCACCATTAAGGGAATATGGTACCATTTGGAATGCATACCTAAGGCAACCGGGTGGTGAAGATGAAGGCTGTGGTTTCAGAGGACGTTCCGAGGGGAAAACACATGGTATCTCTCATAACCCTTTGGGCACACACTGGTTGAATCAACGTTGTTTCCATATCATTTCTATGAAATTACGTTTTAACCAATGTGGAATAGACGTCTGTGTCCAGTGGGAAGTCCTGGAGTAGTGATGTGTGGTCAGGGTAGGGAGGGTAGGCAGTGCCTACCCTGTAAAAATGAATGAACATTTGTAGTGATCTGGTACAAAAATGCACATGGATGCTAGGGGAAAGTCAGCCTCAACGTGTGCCTTTTTCCCGCCCTTCAAACGCCAAAATCAAGGAATTGACATGACTTGCGCATGCGTGTTTCTACCCTATACTGCCAGCTTCGCTGCCTTTCATGTGTCAATATGTCCCCTTCATTTTCATTGCACTCGAATAATACATACTCGCTCTGCAGCCTTTTGACAGTTACGTTCGTTTTACTGCTAGCTAAAGTAAGCTGATCAGGATGGCTGAAATATTGCATCTGAAACCGTTTCCAAAGTTGTATTTTGTAGCGAAACAGGGGGTGATAAGGAAGACCAACATCAAAGGAAGGGACAGAAATAACATTTCAATCTGAGTAGTATCAACAAAAAAACTGTCTCTGTGGCAGAGCTGCTAGCAGCCGACTCTTCCCCTGCCTGCTGTTCTCCACCAGTGACAGCGTGTGGACAACATCTGGTTACTGCGGACAACTTGCCTACAGCACTCAACAAGCATGAAAAATCTGTGTCTCACATCCAAAAGCGATATAGCTCTTAAGATAGAACAACAGAGATTGAACATCAGCATGCACAATGCAAAGATAAAAGAGAACTGTGAGATTCTGTAAGACCTAGCTAATTAATGCTACATCATGCTACCTACGTAGATGAACAGGAGTTGGCATTACGTGGCAACGATGAGAGTGCCTGCTCATCAAACAGGCCCAGGGGCAACTATATGGAACTATTACATATGTCTTTGCTGAAAAGAATGAACAGTTAGCAACCCATTTAACGACCGCCACCATCTTTTTATTTTTTTTACAACACAAACCATCCACACACAAATGACAACATACAGATGCACACAAACAAAATGTCATCCAGTTTAGAATAAGGCTGTAACGTAACACCAGTCTCAACGTCAACAGTGAAGAGGCAACTCCGAGATGCTGGCCTTCTATGCAGAAAGCAAAGAAAAAGCCATATCTCAGACTGGCCAATAAAAAGAAAAGATTAAGATGGTCAAAAGAACACAGACACTGGACAGAGGAACTCTGCCTTGAAGGCCAGCATCCCGGAGTCGCCTCTTCACTGTTAACGTTGAGACTGGTGTTTTGCGGGTACTATTTAAAGACACTGCCAGTGGAGGACTTGTGAGGCATTTGTTTCTCAAATTAGACACTCTAATGTACTTGTCGTCTTGCTCAGTTGTGCACCGGGGCTTCCCACTCCTATTTATATTCTGGTTAGAACCAGTTTGTGCTGTTCTTTGAAGGGAGTATTACACAGCATTGTACGAGATCTTCAGTTTCTTGGAAATTTCTCACATGGAATAGCCTTCATTTCTCAGAACAAGAATAGACTGATGAGTTTCAGAAAAAGGTCTTTGTTTGTAGCCATTTTGATCCTGTAATCGAACCCACAAGTGCTGATGCTCCAGATACTCAATTAGTCGAAAGAAGGCCAGTTTTATTGCTTCTTTAATCAGAACAATAGTTTTCAGCTGTGCTAACATAATTGCAAAAGGGTTTTTCTAATTATCAATTAGCCTTTTAAAATGATAAACTTGGATTTGTAACGATTCTCCTCTTCGTCTGAGGAAGAGTAGTCAAGATCGGACCAAAATGCAGTGTCGTACGTGTCCATGTTCAATTTATTACAACTGAACACAAAATAACAAACGGAAATCGAAACAGTTCTGTATGGGGAAAACACAGACACAGAAAACAACTACCCACAACCCATAGTGGGAAAACAGGCTGCCTAAGTATGGTTCTCAATCAGAGACTGACAGCTGCCTCTGATTGGGAACCATACCAGGCCAAACACATAGAACTATAAAACACAGAACAAACATAGAATGCCCACCCTAACGCACGCCCTGACCAAACTAAAATAGAGACATAAAAAAGGAACTAAGGTCAGGACGTGACAGGATTAGCTAACACAACGTGCCATTAGAACACAGGAGTGATGTTTGCTGATAATGGGCCTCTGTACACCTATATAGATATTCCATTAAAAATCTTCCCTTTCCAGGTACAATAGTCATTTACAACATTAACAATGTCTATACTGTATTTTTGATCAATTTGATGTTATTTTAATGGACAAAAAATGTGCTTTTCTTTCAAAAACAAGGACATTTCTACGTGACCCCAAACTGTTGAACGGTAGTGTATATAAAGGGAAACTGTTGCAGTTAAAATAATCTTGACACCTACTTGGCATATGAATGCTGTTCAGAATAAATAGAATTCATTAGGTGACAAAATTGTAGTTTATGTGTGTTTGAGAGGCACACACACTGTTAGCGTGTTGAAGTGTGAAATTAGGCTGGCCCAGGAACAGTTTGTCAACTCCAACCGTTACGGTTAGTGAACCAGTGAGTAGGGGCAACCTAAACTATCAGGCTCAGGCTGCAACATTAGCTGTAACAGTGTGTAGCAAACTGGGCCTATGGACGGAAGCTGTCTCATTCCACGAAGAGTGTCTTTTGGGTAGTGCAATTTTGTCGAACACTACTGTACCGCTCCGCTTTCCGCTGCATGCCTAACTCCCAACCCAACAAACATGTAGGCTGACTTGGCAGCCACACCGGGGGAGTACAGGATTCCAATGTCATGCTGGAAAATGTAACAGGACCCACACAGCTGATCAAGCAGGGAGAAGTGCTCTCAACGTCCATCTCCCAAATGTTTGTTCTTATGGTAGTATTTACTTCAGAAACAGACAGAAGTCACGCAGCGATCGAGGTGGAACCTTGTTCTGTCCTCAGCCCCCTGTTTGTTTTCATGCACATGCTGTCCCTGCTGTAATACGGAGGGCAAACAAGCTCATTGTTGTGTGTCTGCTATTGTTTTACCCCTGTCGGCTGTGTTTTAAGGCATTGAACAAGCAAGAAAGAATGAGGTGAGCTTGCTTTAAATGTGTGACCAGTGACCATCATTCACACGCTCCACAGTATGAAGATGACCTTCACCGAATGCTGCCCTTCATGCAAGGACAGCAAACTATGTTCCCTCCTCACTTTCCTTCGCTTTGCACAACTTACCCCATCAATATCAGTCAAATGCTAAGCTTTACCGTAAAGCGTTCTTATCCGTGTTAAATATGCTACTCCATCCTCATCAATCAGACGGCTGATGAAGTTTGGCTGGCAGCTGCTAGCCAGGAGTCCTGCCAACCCAATCCACATGGGCACAGACTGGTGATCCTAGTACATAGATATGGGGACATTGTCTTCCCTGACCCTCCTATGCCACTGTTTCCAGGCCTGAGCAGCTTGGCACAGTGGGGACAGCATCTGGTTAGGGGAAGGGAGGGACACGTTCCTGCACGTCTCTCAACTGGGCAGGGGAGGAGGTATGTGCACTTGTCTTGTCCGCCTCTCTCTCTTCCAGCTGTGTATCTGGGAGAGGGGATATAATCCGTAAAGACAGAGGAAGTAGTAAACAGTGAACGTTGTAAACAGATCATATAAACCTACTTTACAGTAAGTGACTTGTGTGGATGTGGGCAATAGTGTATTATGGTTTTGATATTTGGCCTTCTGGTGGCTATTGTACTGCTCTTTCTGGAGAATATAGTGCATAGAGACTGCCTGTGCTGCACAGATATAATTCCTTCCTCTTCAGCAAGTCCTCCAGATGTCCAGTGGATAAAACAGCTTGGATAGATTGGTTTTCTCACTATGAAATGTAAAGTACATTTTGAACTGAGTGTTTTTTAACACTGCTTTGTGCCGGATCCTGCTGACTGATTTGGAAGTAAACTCGGCATGGCAGCAGCCAAGAATTTGGAACAGAGCTGAGGTGTACTGTGGCTGAAGTTGTTGTTAAGTGCTTATTGGAGCAACAGAGAGAGAGAGAGAGAGAGAGAGAGAGAGAGAGAGAGAGAGAGAGAGAGAGAGAGAGAGAGAGAGAGAGAGAGAGAGAGAGAGAGAGAGAGAGAGAGAGAGAGAGAGCGAAAGAAAGGGGTTAATACAGGGGGAGAAAGAGTGAAAGAAAGGGGTAAATACAGGGGGAGAAAGAGTGAAAGAAAGGGGTAAATACAGGGGGAGAGAGAGTGAAAGAAAGGGGGTAAATACAGGGGGAGAAAGAGTGAAAGAAAGGGGTAAATACAGGGGGAGAGAGTGAAAGAAAGGGGTAAATACAGGGGGAGAAAGAGTGAAAGAAAGGGGTAAATACAGGGAGAGAGAGTGAAAGAAAGGGGTAAATACAGGGGGAGAGAGAGTGAAAGAAAGGTGTTAATACAGGGGGAGAAAGAGTGAAAGAAAGGGGTAAATACAGGGGGAGAGAGAGTGAAAGAAAGGGGTAAATACAGGGGGAGAGAGAGTGAAAGAAAGTGGTAAATACAGGGGGAGAGAGAGTGAAAGAAAGGGGTAAATACAGGGGGAGAGAGAGTGAAAGAAAGGGGTAAATACAGGGGGAGAGAGAGTGAAAGAAAGGGGTAAATACAGGGGGAGAGAGAGAAAGGGGTAAATACAGGGGTGTGTGTGTGTGTGTGTGTGTGTGTGTGTGTGTGTGTGTGTGTGTGTGTGTGTGTGTGTGTGTGTGTGTGTGTGTGTGTGTGTGTGTGTGTGTGTGTGTGTGTGTGTGTGTGTGTGTGTGTGTGTGTGCGTGTAGGTGTAGGTGTGTTGTTACCCCACGTACCCTCAGTGTCACTAACCACACCACATCTGCACCGACGTGGACGCATCATAAGTAGGACCTGTTTGCCCATGACCTCTCCCTCCCTCTCCCTCCCTCTCTCTCCCTCTCTCTCACCTCTTGTAGTGTGAGCGTTGTTATCAGTCTGACACTGGACCTGCTGGCAACTCAAGTCCAGTGGAGGAGTTTATGTAACGTTCAATGTAATGTTTTCTTTCCCAGTGCTTCTATGCACCAGCAACTGACTGCACATGACAATTGGTCGTAAGGAGAGGCAATGGCACATCTTGACTAACTATAATGGTCCCAAATCCTGGCCCCTCATCAAATGAAGCAAGCAAAGTAAATATCTCAAGCAAATTACATGTCTAATTTTATTCTGTTTGGAAATGAAAATTGTTGGGAAAGAAATGACTTCAGCACATTATGTTGCTTACTCCTTATGACTCCAGCAGATTATATGACCGTTTAAATGCAGTGAAGTGTATCATGGTCACAGATAGTGGTGTCCCAGTAACCTAGCTGCTACTGTCTACTACTGCCTCCCTTTGACACAGACCCCATTTAGCAGAGCACTGGGTTTATGTTCAATAAACGGTCCTGTCCTTGACATGGGTTAGATAAACAACCCATTAGTGGTATGTTTGAGCCTGTAGATATCACACCACATGGATGACCCCATCATAAACTTACTCAACTCCAGCAGAAAGAAAATCACCCCAGCCAGTGCAGTGTCCATCACCGTACCCAGTACCCTGTACCCAGTACCCTGCCCTTTGACCGGTCTCCTTAGAGATGACAGGGTGCTAAGCAGCCGGCGTATCACTGGGCTCAGATAAGGACCACTCTGCTGTTTGTTCATTGGGCACGGTTCAACTCCAAGACCTTTAAAGAAAACACCCATTGTGTTCATCCGAAATGGCACCCTATTCCCCACAAAGTGTACTGCTTTTCAGCAGAGCCCTATGTGGGGCCCTGGTCAAAAGTAGTGGACTATATAGGAATTAGGGCTGGCCAAAGCTCCACTTTTCTATCAGCCAGCCCTATCTCCCCATATATCCCTCAGTGTAGTGGGTTGGTGAGGAGAGCCCTATCTCCCCATATATCCCTCAGTGTAGTGGGTTGGTGAGGAGAGCCCTATCTCCCCATATATCCCTCAGTGTAGTGGGTTGGTGAGGAGAGCCCTATCTCCCCATATATCCCTCAGTGTAGTGGGTTGGTGAGGAGAGCCCTATCTCCCCATATATCCCTCAGTGTAGTGGGTTGGTGAGGAGAGCCCTATCTCCCCATATATCCCTCAGTGTAGTGGGTTGGTGAGGAGAGCCCTATCTCCCCATATATCCCTCAGTGTAGTGGGTTGGTGAGGAGAGCCCTATCTCCCCATATATCCCTCAGTGTCGTGGGTTGGTGAGGAGAGCCCTATCTCCCCATATATCCCTCAGTGTAGTGGGTTGGTGAGGAGAGCCCTATCTCCCCATATATCCCTCAGTGTAGTGGGTTGGTGAGGAGAGCCCTATCTCCCCATATATCCTCAGTGTAGTGGGTTGGTGAGGAGAGCCCTATCTCCCCATATATCCCTCAGTGTAGTGGGTTGGTGAGGAGAGCCCTATCTCCCCATATATCCCTCAGTGTAGTGGGTTGGTGAGGAGAGCCCTATCTCCCCATATATCCCTCAGTGTAGTGGGTTGGTGAGGAGAGCCCTATCTCCCCATATATCCCTCAGTGTAGTGGGTTGGTGAGGAGAGCCCTATCTCCCCATATATCCCTCAGTGTAGTGGGTTGGTGAGGAGAGCCCTATCTCCCCATATATCCCTCAGTGTAGTGGGTTGGTGAGGAGAGCCCTATCTCCCCATATATCCCTCAGTGTAGTGGGTTGGTGAGGAGAGCCCTATCTCCCCATATATCCCTCAGTGTCGTGGGTTGGTGAGGAGAGCCCTATCTCCCCATATATCCTCAGTGTCGTGGGTTGGTGAGGAGAGCCCTATCTCCCCATATATCCCTCAGTGTAGTGGGTTGGTGAGGAGAGCCCTATCTCCCCATATATCCCTCAGTGTAGTGGGTTGGTGAGGAGAGCCCTATCTCCCCATATATCCCTCAGTGTAGTGGGTTGGTGAGGAGAGCCCTATCTCCCCATATATCCCTCAGTGTAGTGGGTTGGTGAGGAGAGCCCTATCTCCCCATATATCCCTCAGTGTAGTGGGTTGGTGAGGAGAGCCCTATCTCCCCATATATCCCTCAGTGTAGTGGGTTGGTGAGGAGAGCCCTATCTCCCCATATATCCCTCAGTGTAGTGGGTTGGTGAGGAGAGCCCTATCTCCCCATATATCCCTCAGTGTCGTGGGTTGGTGAGGAGAGCCCTATCTCCCCATATATTCCTCAGTGTAGTGGGTTGGTGAGGAGAGCCCTATCTCCCCATATATCCCTCAGTGTAGTGGGTTGGTGAGGAGAGCCCTATCTCCCCATATATCCTCAGTGTAGTGGGTTGGTGAGGAGAGCCCTATCTCCCCATATATCCCTCAGTGTAGTGGGTTGGTGAGGAGAGCCCTATCTCCCCATATATCCCTCAGTGTAGTGGGTTGGTGAGGAGAGCCCTATCTCCCCATATATCCCTCAGTGTCGTGGGTTGGTGAGGAGAGCCCTATCTCCCCATATATCCCTCAGTGTCGTGGGTTGGTGAGGAGAGCCCTATCTCCCCATATATCCCTCAGTGTCGTGGGTTGGTGAGGAGAGCCCTATCGCCCCATATATCCCTCAGTGTAGTGGGTTGGTGAGGCCAGCCCTGTCTCTAAACATGAATGCTTGCTTTGCTTGCACACATGTGCATACACACACACATACACACACACACACACACACACACACACACACATACACACACACACACACACACACACACACACACACACACACACACACACACACACACACACACACACACACACACACACACACACACACACACACACACACACACACACACACAAAGACGAGGGCCGGGAATGGAGACTTTGTGTGTTGGGATCAGGAAAGGAAGGGGTTGTGTACTTTGTGGTTGGTTTATACTGGTATGAGATTACTGGTTTGCTTTCTTTCAGAATATGCCATGTATTGCATTTGAGACATATTTTGTATTCAATGAGAATTAGACCAGCATGATTTGATAAGGCGATTGTCTACCATTGAATTCTTGGTTTTCTGGGCCAGCAATATGTTACTGTGTGTTCAGTTGAGTTGTACCTGCAGCAAACACGCCTATACACACCTCTGTCTTGATCTACTGCCAGCGTTGTTATCATGTTCTTAACTATCAGACTGCTGTTCTATTTCCTCCTTAGGGGAACCTAAACCCGGGGCTGTCTTAGTCCTACATCAGTATTGGCTCAGACTGGTTAATGCCTGTATTTCAGTACATGGATCCATTCTGGTCACCTGTCTTAGCGTGTAGCTCAGTCGCTGGGTACTTATGTGTAGCTGTGGGTCGCTGTGGGTGTCTATAGATAGTGTGTATAACATCCTGTTCCAGGGTTCAATATCCCAGCAGCAATTCACTCTGAGACAACCGGCAATAATACAGCTGCAACACAAAAGCTCAGCTTGCCTCTACTATGGTTCAACGGCAACAATGACTTAACACAGCTCAGGCTAGAAGACCTCTGCTACATACACACCCATCCCATGGGAGAGAGAGCCTGTCTGCAGTCTGCATGCCTGTGACATGTTTAGAACATGTCCCTATAACAGATCTCCCTCAGCATGTGGTCTGCTTTACAGGCTCTCAGGACAGGGCTTTCTCAGGGCTCTGCAGCGGAGAGAGTGAGAGGACTCAGGCAGCGGTCGGGCATTCTGCCTGCTCAGTGATGATACTAGAGCAGGGTTATTAGGCCAACCAGACTGCATGTGGGCTTACACTTCCTCTGTTCTCTGTTTATTATCATGTTGCTAATACACCTTCCTGAGACTAATTTATACATCATATTGGAGAGCAAATCGAACCAGTGGTAGTAGATTGTTGTCTCCTCACGATTATGCTGACAGGAGAAGTCCTTTTGTCAGTCCTCCGGGGATAGAGCTGAGCCCTCCCCTCCCCCTCACATTCCTAACCCTAATATACAGTATTGTTTAACTATCCTTGTGGGGACACACAATTTACCATTCAAAATCCTATTTTCCCTGAACCCTAACCATAAATCTAACTCTAACCCTAATCTTTACAAATGACATACCACCAGCGTTGAGTAAAGCCAGTGTGTCTATGTATGCAGATGACTCAACACTAGACACGTCAGCTACTACAGTGGGTGAAATCACTGCAACACTTAATTAACAAAGACCTGCAGTTAGTTTGCTGCAGTTAGTTTGCTGCAGTTAGTTTGCTGCAGTTAGTTTGCTGCAGTTAGTTTGTCACCTCATTTGCTCACATTGTATATAGACTTATTTTTCTACTGTATTATTGACTGTATGTTTGTTTTACTCCATGTGTAACTCTGAGTTGTTGTATGTGTTGAACTGCTTTGCTTTATCTTGGCCAGGTAGCAGTTATAAGTGAGAACTTGTTCTCAACTGGCCTACCTGGTTAAATAAAGGTGAAATAAAAAAATTTAAAAAATACGTTTCAGAATGGGTGGCAAGGAATAAGTTAGACTAAAAATCATTGTATTTGGGACAAATCATTCACTAAACCCTAAACCTCAACTAAATCTTGTAATACATTGTGTGGAAATTGAGCAAGTTGAGGTGACTAAACGGCTTGCAGTAACCCTGGATTGTAAACTGTCCATGGTCAAAACATGTTGGATCAACAGTAGCTAAGATGGGGAGAAGTCTGTCCATAATAAAGTGCTGCTCTACCATCTTAACAACACCATCAACAAGGCAGGTCTTACAGGCTCTAGTTCTGTCGCACCTGGACTATTGTTCAGTCATGTGGTCAGGTGCCAAAAAGAGGGACCCCTGAAAATTACAAGTATCTCAGAACAGTGGATCACGGCTGGCCGTATAATGTACACAGAGAGCTAACATTAATAACATGCATGTACATCTCTCATGGCTCAAAGTGGAGGAGAGATTGACTTCATCACTACTTGTTTTTGTAAGAAGTGTTGACAAACTACTAGCACACAGCTCAGACACACATGCATACCCTACAAGACATGCCATGACCAAACGTCTCTTCACAATCCCCAAGTCAGAACAGACTATGGGAGGCACACAGTACTACCTAGAGCCATTACTACATAGAACTCTATTACACATCAGGTAACTGATGCAAGCAGTATAATGAGATTTAAAAAACAGATAAAGAACTCCTTATGGAACAGCAGGGACTGTAAAGAGGCACACACAGGCACAGACACACATACACACGATAAGACACGCACTCTACACACATGTACATATGGATGTTGTATTGTAAATATGTAATAGTGGAGTAGTGGCCTGAGGGAACACACTAAATGTATTGGGTAAAGTGTTATGAAATGTAATGTCATGTAATCTTTTTAATTGTATATAACTGCCTTAATGTTGATGGCCCCAGGAAGAGTAAGCTGATGGGGATCCTTAATAAATACAAATACAAGCTCTAACCTTAACCCCAAAACCTAACCCGAATTCCTAACCCGAATTCCTAACCCTAATTCTAATCCTATCACTAATTCTACCTTAACCCTAAACGCCCTAGAAATAGCATTTGGCCTTGTGAAGACTAACATAATGACACCAGTTTGTCAAATTTTAGTTTGTTTACTATTCTTGTGTGGACTTCTGTTCCCCACAAGTATAGTTAAACATGTCCACACAAACACACAGGCACACACACATGCATGCACGCAGACGACCTTGCCTGTCCTCGGTGCAGTGTGTGCAGTGCGTTCCTCAGCAGGCTTGGTTGAGCGAGCACAAGAGGGGCTTGAGCTCTGTTACTGTTGGAACCACCTCCCACCTCTCCCTCTCTCTCTCCTTCCTCTCTCTTTCTCTCTCCCTCCTCTCCCTGTCTCTCCCCCTCCTCTCCCTCTCTCTCTCCCTCCTCTCCCTGTCTCTCTCTCCCTCCTCTCCCTCTCTCTCCCTCCTCTCCCTCTCTCTCTCCCTGTCTCTCTCCCTCCTCTCTCCCTCCTCTCCCCGTCTCTCTCCCTGTCTCTTTCTCCCTCCTCTCCCTGTCTCTCCCTCCTCTCCCTCTCTCTCTCTCGCTCTCTCCTTCCTCTCCCTGTCTCTCTCTCCCTCCTCTCCCTGTCTCTCTCCCTCCTCTCCCTCTCTCTCTCCCTCCTCTCCCTGTCTCTCTCCTTCCTCTCCCTGTCTCTCTCCCTCCTCTCCCTCCTCTCTCCCTCCTCTCCCTGTCTCTCTCCCTCCTCTCCCTCTCTCTCTCCCCCCTTTCCCTGTCTCCTGCTGTCTCCCTATGTTATCTTTTTTTCTGTTACTCTCACTCTATTTGCCCCTTATGGCCTTTCTTAATCTGACTCCAGCGCTCTGATTCAGTCCATCTGACCCACCCACCCTCTCATCTGTCTGCCTAGGTTAAAGTAATACATGGCTGATATGGGGAGCCTGTAAAGATGTACAGTAGGATATTGATTTGAGCCAGTTTGCTACAGCAGCAAAATAATCCTGCAGCAACAAGAAATGTGAATTATTATGTGGATTATAATGTCTGACAAAGTCTGACATTTTAAAGTGGAAATGACAAACTTTAGAACCCATTTTAAACCTTGAATACACAACACGTTTGCATTTCCTGCTATGCAGGAAAATTCTCAGCATCAAAAGAGTGATCAAATTAAGATCCTACATCTGTATAGAGTGACTAATCATGTGTTTGTTTACCCCTTTTTATCTGTTGATGACATGCTGTGAATGCCAAACCAACCCTTTCTCCCCTAGCAACTCGCTCGGAGGGCCCTCCATTGTTCCGTGTTGCTAACACAACTCTGAGGGTAACTTAAAGAGTGGTGAGGGGATCAAATAAAACCATCAACTTCGGAACACACTTGTGACTTGAATGATGCAATTCTTGTTCCAGATTATTAGATAATAAAACAAGCATGAAATTCAAATGAGGAAATTTCACCTGGCGTTCGACAAGAAATACAGTGCATTCGGAAAGTATTCAGACCACTTGACTTTTTCCACATTTTGTTATGTTACAGCCCTATTTTAAAATTAGTGAAATAGTTTTTCCCCCTCATTAATCTACACACAATACCCCATAATGACAAAGCAAAAATTGGTTTTTAGAAATTTGTGAAATCTGACAAAAATTACTACATTTAACTATCACATTCACATACGTTTTCAGACCCTTTACTCAGTACTTTGTTGAAGCACATTTGGCAGTGATTACAGCCTCGACTTCATGGGTATGGGGATACAAGCTTGGCACAGCTGTATTTGGGGAGTTTCTCCCATTCTTCTCTGCAGATCCTCTCAAACTCTGTCAGGTTGGATAGGGAACGTTGCGGCACAGCTATTTTCAGGTCTCTCCAGAACTGTCCGGCCTCTGGCTGTGCCACTCAAGGACATTCAGAGACTTGTCCCGAAGCCACCCCTGCGTTGTCTTGGCTGTGTGGTTAGGGTCGTTGTCCTATTGGAAGGTGAACCTTCGCCCCAGTCTGAGGTCCTGAGTGCGCTGGAGCAGGTTTTCATCAAGGATCTCTCTGTACTTTGCTCCGTTCATCTTTGCCTCGATCCTGACTAGTCTTCCAGTGTCTGCAGCTGAGAAACATCCACACAGCATGATGCTGCCACCACCATGCTTCACCGTAGGAATGGTGCAAAATTTCCTCCAGATGTGATGCTTGGCATTCAGGCCAAAGAGTTTAATCTTGGTTTCACCAGACCAGAGAATCTTGTTTAGGTGCCTTTTGGCAAACTCCAAGCAGGCTGTCATGTGCCTTTTACTGAGGAGTGGCTTACGTCTGGCCACTACCATAAAGGCCTGATTGGTGGTGTGCTGCAAAGATGGTTGTACTTTTGTAAGGTTCTCCCATCTCCACAGAGGAACTCTGGAGCTCTTTCAGAGTGATCATCAGGTTCTTGGTCACCTCCCTGACCAAGGCCCTTCTCCCCCGATTGCATAGTTTAGCCGGGCAGACAGCTCTAGGAAGTGTCTTGGTGGTTCCAAACTTCTTGAATTTAAGAATGATGGAGGCCACTGTGTTCTTGGAAACCTTCAATACTGCAGACATATTATTTGGTACCCTTCCCCAGATCTCTGCCTTGAGGACAATTCCTTTGACCTTATGGCTTGGTTTTTGCTCTGACATGCACTGTCAACTGTGGGACCTTATATAGACAGGGTGTGACTTTCCAAATCATTTCTCCCGAGTGGCGCAGCATTCTAAGGGACTGCATCTCAGTGCTAGAGGCGTTACTACAGACCCTGGTTCGATCCCGGGGCTGTATCACAACCAGCCGTGATCGGGAGTCCCATAGGGGGTGAACAATTGGCCCACCATCGTCCAAGTTAGGGAAAGGTTTGGCCAGGGTAGGCCGTCATTGTAATTAAGAATTTGTTCTTAACTGACTTGCCTAGTTAAATAAAGGTTGAATAAAAAAAAAAAAAGTCCAATCAATTGAATTTAGCGCAGGTTAACTGCAATCAAGTTGTTGAAAGATCTCAAGGATGATCAATGGAAACACGATGCACCTGAGCTCAATTTTAAGTCTCATAGCAAAGGGTCTGAATACATTTTGCAAAAAAATCTGTTTTCTCTTTGTCATTATGGTGTATTGTGTGTAGATTGATGAGGGGGGAAAATATACTACATTTTAGAATAAGGCTGTAACATAACAAAATGTGGCAAAAGTTAAGGGGTCTGAATACTTTCCAAATGCACTGAAAACCTCAGTAACGGCTGATTTGGGACATAAGCATTTCATTTGGGACGTTCATTTGGGATGTTTCAAGCCTCAAAATCAGACCAATATAAGAATTCGGTACGCCGCTCCGTTATTTTTTGTGAAATTGTGCAAACTCCAAAATGATGCGTGCATTTTGGGATACCACTTCGCTCTGAAGCCTGCAGCGTAGCTTGCTCGGTCAAAGTGGCTAGCTATCAAAGGATCTAATTAGCCCCTACACCCTCCATAATTTTCACTCCCTCCGTTTTGGCGGAGGCTCACATGAACAGAGGCGCACATGAACACACAAATGGAGGGGCAAGGGGAAGGGGAAGGGGAAGGGGGTGATTTGGGATTCAGCCATGACTAGGGCATAGTGGAGAAAGGCAGTACTGTACAGCATAGCCGCTGCTGGTGGGGTCATGCATTCAGTGATGGTATCAGTAGTCATGTCTATAAGTAGACTAAACATGCAGGCTCAGCTGTGACCTGGGTCTATGTCCCTGTGTAACAGGTCTCTGTTTACACAATGGGTGTTTCTCAATATGCATATTACCGTGCTCCGCACTCTCATGCTCCGGGTGCGTTCTCCGACGACATTCACTTGAGTACGTTCTTGTGAGGACGTGAGTGTGGAGAATGCATTAAACATTACATTTGAGAAGCACTCGCACTCCCCCTACTGTATTACCTCACACTTCACCTCCCCATTCACTGAACCGTCTTCCAGTCAGGACAATGGCAATAGATACAAAACAATACACAACGCAACCGTTTTACTTCATAACTATCAGCTAGTTATATGTGAATCATAATAATGTAGATCACCAGATAGTTTAACAGGCAAAGATGACTTAAAATTAATATTATGCAAGATAGGTGTCAATTTGCTATTTATTAGCTAGCCAATTAGCCAAGATAAACATGCCAAAATGAACACAGTACGTATTTATTAACGTATCAAGATAAAATATTGGAGTCAAGCAACATATGAGATGTGAATAAACAACATTTCATTTCGAAATCAGAGGGTCATTTCTCTCGCTTCAGCGCAAATAATGGCCGCCATTGATTTCAAGAATTGTTGCCTCATTTTTTACATGGTTGCGTCATATTTCTTTGCATACTTTCCATTGAAGCTTGCATCAATGTACAAACGGAGTACACTTTTGAATAGTGCCCTCCGTGCTCTGTTTCGCAAACTTTGATTTGGACTCATACTCTGACCTTCACGTGCTCCAATTTGTGTGCTCGGAACATTTTAAGAAACATCCAATGTCTGTACTCAGTCAGCCAGCCAGTCAGCTAGTCAGTCAGTCACTCAGCCAGTCAGTCAGTCAGTCTGTTAGTCAAACAGTCAGTTAGCAATCAGTCAGTCAGTCACTCAACCAGTCAGTTAGTCAGTCAGCCAACCAGTCAGTCACTCCACCAGTGAGTCAGTCTGTTAGTCAAACAGTTAACCAGCCAGCCAGTCAGTCAGTCACTCAACCAGTCACTCAGCCAGTCAGTCAGTCAGTCAGTTTGTTAGTCAAAAAGTTAGTTAGTCAGCCAACCGACCAACCAGTCAGTCAGTCAGTCAGTCTGGTAGTCAAACAGTTAGTCAGTCAGCTAACTAGTCAATCAGTCAGACAGGCAAACAGTTAGTCAGCCAACCAGTCAGTCAGTTAGTCTGGTAGCAATTAAGCATTGTAGCATTTGAGAGGGAACAGTTTGGAGATTATGGGAAAATGATTAGACCAAAGTTGAGGATGCAACAGTTCACCTGACACAAGACATGACACTGTTGATTTTATGTGCATTTGACATTTACTGTACTTCTTTGCCACATTTGTTGAAAACAAAATCTGGAAATATTCTGAAACATTCAGTAACATGATAAGAATATTCCTGGAAAATGTGTTGTAGGTGCAACATAAGACAATACAAATGACAAGGGTTTGATTGAGAGGATGAACTGGTGTCTCCAAGTGGACACACACCTCTCTAAAGTGTGCACAGTTCCTAAGTCATTTCAATGCACTTTTATTACACAAAGAAATCTTCAACTATAAGGTTTTTTTTAGCTCTGCCGTTGAGGAACTAGAGCAAGCACACTTGTAGTTGTTTTGTTTGGAACACAACCCTGCATCAACCCCATCACACAATTACTGTGCATTGTTATAAATCGCACCATTATAAATCGCAATCTAGGTCAGGTGGGCATTGAAAGCTTGTTCTATTGCCGACATGACTAGCTAAGTTATTAAATACACTGCTCAAAAAAATAAAGGGAACACTTAAACAACACAATGTAACTCCAAGTCAATCACACTTCTGTGAAATCAAACTGTCCACTTAGGAAGCAACACTGATTGACAATACATTTCACATGCTGTTGTGCAAATGGAATAGACAACAGGTGGAAATTATAGGCAATTAGCAAGACACCCTCAATGAAGGAGTGGTTCTGCAGATGGTGACTACAGACCACTTCTCAGTTCCTATGCTTCCTGGCTTATGTTTTGGTCACTTTTGAATGCTGGCGGTGCTTTCAATCTAGTGGTAGGATGAGACGGAGTCAACAACCCACACAAGTGGCTCAGGTAGTGCAGCTCATCCAGGATGGCACATCAATGCGAGCTGTGGCAAGAAGGTTTGCTGTGTCTGTCAGCGTAGTGTCCAGAGCATGGAGGCGCTACCAGGAGACAGGCCAGTACATCAGGAGACGTGGAGGAGGCTGTAGGAGGGCAACAACCCAGCAGCAGGACCGCTACCTCCGCCTTTGTGCAAGGAGGAGTAGGAGGAGCACTGCCAGAGCCCTGCAAAATGACCTCCAGCATGCCGCAAATGTGCATGTGTCTGCTCAAACGGTCAGAAACAGACTCCATGAGGGTGGTATGAGGGCCCGACGTCCACAGGTGGGGGTTGTGCTTACAGCCCAACACCGTGCAGGACGTTTGGCATTTGCCAGAGAACACCAAGATTGGCAAATTCGCCACTGTGCCCTGTGCTCTTCACAGATGAAAGCAGGTTCACACTGAGCACATGTGACAGACGTGGAGACGCCGTGGAGAACGTTCTGCTGCCTGCAACATCCTCCAGCATGACTGGTTTGGCGGTGGGTCAGTCATGGTGTGGGGTGGCATTTCTTTGGGGGGCCGCACAGGCCTCCATGTGCTCGCCAGAGGTAGCCTGACTGCCATTAGGTAGCGAGATGATATCCTCAGACCCCTTGTGAGACCATATGCTGGTGCGGTTGGCCCTGGGTTCCTCCTAATGCAAGACAATGCTAGACCTCATGTGGCTGAAGTGTGTCAGCACTTCCTGCAAGAGGAAGGCATTGATGCTATGGACTGGCCCGCCCGTTCCCCAGACCTGAATCCAATTGAGCACATCTGGGACATCATGTCTCGCTCGCTCCATCCACCAACGCCACATTGCACCACAGACTGTCCAGGAGTTGGCGGATGCTTTAGTCCAGGTCTGGGAGGAGATCCCTCAGGAGACCATCCGCGACCTCATCAGGAGCATGCCCAGGCGTTGTAGGGAGGTCATACAGGCACGTGGAGGCCACACACACCTAATTTGGTTTTAAGGACATTACATCAAAGTTGGATCAGCCTGTAGTGTGGTTTTCCACTTTAATTTTGAGTGTGACTCCAAATCCAGACCTCCATGGGTTGATAAATTTGATTTCCATTGACCATTTTTGTGTGATTTTGTTGTCAGCACATTCAACTATGTAAAGAAAAAATTATTTCATAAAAATATTTAATTCATTCAGATCTAGGATGTGTTATTTCAGTGTTCCCTTTATTTTTTTGAGCAGTGTATGATCTTAGAGCGTTAGGGTTTCACAGGGCAATTCAGTTTTGGTGCGCATAGAAAGGAGTCATGTGTGAAATTTTCTTGACAATAGACAAACATAGGCTCATTCTTTTCAGAACAACCCAGGGTATTTTAAAAAATGTATTTAACGAGGTAAGTCAGTTAAGAACTAATTCTTAATGCCGGCCTACCCCATGACTCCCAATCACGGCCAGCCTGGAATCAAACCGGGGTCTGTAGTGACACCTCTAGCACGGAGATGCAGTGCCTTAGACCGCTGCGCCACTCGGGAGCCCAATGACACCATGTCATATGACATCATGTCATTATGTAACTGTATATTAAACACGTTGACACTGTATATGACATAGGTTTTATGATATGGAAATGTGAAGTGCACATTTGGACTCACAGGTTTTTGACCAGCTTGTTTGATATCAAATACTTTTTTATTATAATCCTCAAAGTCTCATCTTTCAGAATACATCCTGTCATCTTAATGTACAGCTTTTCCCTCACTCAGACAACAACAAATGAGCAAACGTTGCTCAATTAGCGGGAGGGATGGGGGCAGCTTCTTGTCGCATGTGGTGTTCAAGTTGAGAAAAGCTGTCAGTCAAAACACATACAGCGCTGTGAAGCACACAACCTGAGCTCTGACGTCATGTATAGCATGTTACTGTACAGCCACTGCGTACCCCCGAAACAAACCCTCCCCTAACCCAGATGACGCAATTGTTACTCTTGAAACACATAGTTTATTATCTACATTGGCACAGCAGTGTCTAGCCTAGGTACTCTTGTACTTGGTACTGTGGTTGCCATGGAGAGGCCCATTGTTGTAATGACATAGTGATGAGTGAATGTCCTGAAACAGGATGTCCTCTAAATGAAGACCTCTAAGAACAGGAGGACTATGTTAAAGAGGCCAGCTCTATTCCTCCTGGGTAAATAAACACTCTGTCTCTTTCTCTCTGTGTTCAAAACACCTGCTGCAGTGCCAGCTTAGACCTACGGCTAGACACTATGCTTCAATGAAATAACATGCATTTCTCTCATCTGTGACCTTGGAATACATTGAGAGGTGTGGGGCTGGAATTCATCTTTGAACGTGAACATGTACGTACTGTTAGACACGTCCATTAGACAGAGTCATTGACCAGAGCACAAAATAGACATGAGTACTGAATGGGGTCTGTTAGGTTAGACTTAGACTCCATAGGATCAAGCCCTGGCAGCTTACTGCAGGTTGGTCTCAGATGGAGCAGCTGCTGTCTCCTTTCTCCATGCCCTCCTCGCAAATACTCAGCACCCACACCCCTCTCTCTACACCAGGCCTGACCAGGGAGCTTTACTCTAGCTTGACCCAGTTTTGGTGTGGATATATGGGTTGGTGCCCCTACAGACTCAGGTTAGGATTTGGTGAGGATAAGCTGATCCTAGATCTTTGACTTAGGGTAGCTTCTACCTGGAACTATGAGGTCTGATACATTCTCTCTGTTCTACCCCTCAAACGTCCACCACCTATCCAATTTAGCCCAGCACAGGGCCCTACATTGCAGTACATTAGGGTTAAGGTTACGGTTAAGTTTAGGAGTTAGGTTAAAAGGTTAAGGGGTGAAGGATGGGGTTAGATTTTACATTTACTTTGTTAAGTCTTTGAGACCAGGCTGAACAGCTTCAGTTCAACCCTTGGCTTCAAGGATACACCTCATTAGGAACTCTTATCAGTGTTGTTAACACTTCATGTGTTGATGCGATGTTTGTTGGCGATGGAAAGAGTGCAATGATGTAAGAACCGGAGTGAGATTTTCTTGTTTACTCTTTCCTATGATCTGGACATTCCATTAAAGGCTCAGTGCAGTCAACATGAACTTGTTGTTGTTGTTGTATCATACTGTACAATAACTGATGAAACTAACACTGTAAAAGTGTGATTTTCTATATCAGTGTCCTTCATAATTGCTGGCTGAAAATACAATCTACACAGGACCTTGCATGGGTGGAGTTTCGGCTTGGCTGGTGACATCACCAGGAGATAAATGAGTTAATAGACCAATAACAAAGAGAGTTCCAAACCTCTCTGCCAATAACAGCTAGTTTTCTGTTTTCCCCTCAAAACTCAGACCATAGTCTTGGCAAAAAAAATTCTTAAGAAATAGTTTTTTGCAAAAAAAATGTTTTTGTCCATTTTATTGGATAACTATTATAGTAAGTTGTTGCCCATAAATTATTTGATATATAAAACGGCTGCATTGGGGGCTTTTACTAACCCTCTTTCTCTCTCTCCCTTCCTCTCCCCATTTCTCTCTCTTCAGTCTGATGAATGATCCTCCCCCTAGTCCCGTCCTCCGTCATGGAGAGCCACTGCCGGCCTCCGTCCCCCCTAGAGGATTCGGTGCTGGGCAGCCCGCTGTGTGGGGACTTCATCGGGGGCATGGAGGAGCTGCAGGACATCTCCCAATCCATCCACGGTGATGCCCACAGCTCCTTTGACGTCCCTGAGTACCAGTCCCAGTCAAGTAACGGCTCTGGCTCTGAAGGATCCACCATTCTAGGTATAGAGCCATACCTTCAATGGTTCGAAGTAGTGTGATGGTAGTGTGATAGTAGTGTGATGGTAGTGTGATAGTAGTGTGATAGTAGTGTGATGGTAGTGTGATGGTAGTGTGATAGTAGAGTGATAGTAGTGTGATGGTTGTGTGATAGTAGTGTGATAGTTGTGTGAAAGTAGTGTGATGGTAGTGTGATGGTAGTGTGTTGTGCTTGGTTTATTGCCTATTGCTGTCTCACACACGTTATGCCTTCCCTTTAACTTCTCTTCCCTTATAGAAATGTTAACACTTCCTTTACAGAAACGTTGAGACTTCCCTCATAGAAACGTTGAGACTCCCCTCATAGAAACGTTGAGACTCCCCTCATAGAAACGTTGAGACTCCCCTCATAGAAACGTTGAGTCTTCCCTTATAGAAACGTTGAGACTCCCCTCATAGAAACGTTGAGACTTCCCTTATAGAAACGTTGAGACTTCCCTCAAAGAAACGTTGAGACTCCCCTCATAGAAACGTGGAGACTTCCCTTATAGAAACCTTGAAACTTCCCTCATAGAAACGTTGAGACTTCCCTTACAGAAACGTTGAGACTTCCCTTATAGAAACGTTGAGACTTCCCTTATAGAAACACTGAGACTTCCCTTACAGAAACGTTGAGACTTCCCTCATAGAAACGTGGAGACTTCCCTTATAGAAACGTTTAGACTTCCCTTACAGAAATGTTGAGACTTCCCTTACAGAAACGTTGAGACTTCCATCATAGAAACGTTGAGACTCCCCTCATAGAAACGTTGAGACTTCCCTTATAGAAACGTTGAGATTTCCCTCATAGAAACGTTGAGACTTCCCTTATAGAAACGTTGAGACTTCCCTCATAGAAACGTTGAGACTTCCCTCATAGAAACGTTGAAACTTCCCTCATAGAAAGGTCAAGACTTCCCTTATAGAAACGTTGAGACTTCCCTTATAGAAACGTTGAGACTTCCCTCATAGAAACGTTGAGACTTCCCTTATAGAAACGTTGAGACTTCCCTCATAGAAACGTTGAGACTTCCCTTACAGAAACGTTGAGACTTCCCTCATAGAAACGTTAAGACCTCCCTCATAGAAACGTTGAGACTTCCCTCATAGAAACGTTGAGACTTCTCTTATAGAAACGTTGAGACTTCCCTCATAGAAACGTTGAGACTTCCCTTACAGAAACGTTGAGACTTCCCTTATAGAAATGTTGAGACTTCCCTTATAGAAACGTTGAGACTTCCCTCATAGAAACGTTGAGACTTCCCTTACAAAAACGTTGAGACTTCCCTTATAGAAACATTGAAACTTCCCCAGCTCTAAATCAAATCAAATCAAAATGTATTGGTCACACACACATATTTAGCAGATGTTATTGCTAGTGTAGCGAAATGCTTGTGTTCCTAGCTCCAACAGTGCAGTAGTATCTCTATGTTGTTATTGCTAATGCTTGTGTTCCTAGCTCCAACAGTGCAGTAGTATCTCTATGTTGTTATTGCTAATGCTTGTGTTCCTAGCTCCAACAGTGCAGTAGTATCTCTATGTTGTTATTGCTAATGCTTGTGTTCCTAGCTCCAACAGTGCTGTAGTATCTCTATGTTGTTATTGCTAATGCTTGTGTTCCTAGCTCCAACAGTGCTGTAGTATCTCTATGTTGTTATTGCTAATGCTTGTGTTCCTAGCTCCAACAGTGCTGTAGTATCTCTATGTTGTTATTGCTAATGCTTGTGTTCCTAGCTCCAACAGTGCTGTAGTATCTCTATGTTGTTATTGTTTGACCATGTGTTTCCTGATCATTCAGGAGCCCTCCTCATCGCTAATTCACCCTGACTCAGAGGAGACACTCGGCTTGTTTAACCTCTGACCTTACCCAGGGTAACAGAGATGCTTTTGGCAGAGGGGTTAACTGTTATGTTACACCCCGCCCTCCAACAGATTGTCTGTCTGACATACATTACACCCCAAGGCCACATTCCTGTTCCCCACACTTCCACGGAAGACTTCCTCAATCCACAAACATCCCTCAACTCAGTCTATATAGGGAATAGGGTGTCATTTTGGACACAGACACACTATATTTGTGTAAACAATAACTTGTTTGTGTCCAATAGAAACCACCTGGATGTGTTAGCAAATATGTCACTACATAGTAGTTAGTATGCAACAGGCATTGAAAGAGTGACGGGTGTTAGAATTTAAATCTAGAGGAAAAGAGGGGATGGTGTATTGACAAAATAGAAGAGGGGGAAGAGGTTTTAGGGAAGAGGAGTGGAGGGGGGAGCATCATGGAAAACAGCATTTGATGATGTCATGGAAAAGTCATGGAGAGTGTGTTGGAGAAGTGTTGGCTGTTTATGGTTGTTGATGGAATGGTGACTGAGGGAGGAAGAGAGAGAAGCAGACACTGAGTATCTGTGATATCATATTATTTTCCTGTCTACAGTGTAGGCTGTAGAGTGTGGTCTGTGTGACACGTGCAGGTGGTCCAAGGCCTTAATATTTATAAGCCTGTTTTGGCTTCTCTCACCCAACTCATGTGGGCTGACTTAGCGCTGCTGTGTTTGGTGTGTGTTTGCTGTGTGTTTGCTGTGTTTCGTATTCAGGTATTAAAATAGACACAGTGTGTGTATCTTGGGCCAATATTCGACTCATCCCCTAAATTTAAAAGTGTTACTGATCCACTCTCAGTGGTGTGCATGGCGGTCTGTACGTATTAATAGAGATGTAATGGAACACATATTACATGTGGTCTTCCTCTGTGTCGGGCCAAAGGCCTGAGACTACAGAGACTTTCCACTGGTACAGTAGTCATCTGCCAGCTCGAGCAAAGAGGCTTCACAGTTAAAAGGTACATTCGTTTATTGTTTCACAACAGTTATGAGTGTGTGTCTGTTTTCTGTGCAATGAGTGTATTAATGTGCATGTGTGTGTGTTCATGAATGTGTACTCTGTGTGTGTGTGTGTTCTACAGATGCTCTGACCCCAGCCTCCAGCCCATCGTCGGGAGTGTATGGGGCGGTTGCAGGGCAGGAAGAGTTCTCCTCCACCTCGCTCAACCTGGAGTGTCGGGTGTGTGCCGACCGCGCCTCCGGATACCACTATGGAGTTCACGCCTGTGAGGGCTGCAAGGTGAGATGGACCAGCCATCACACACATCCACGTATGTGAAGCACACAAGCGCATGCCCGCACAAACATTAAAATATGCATACATAACCATACAGACGCACACACCTAGTCAGAGTGACACTCACTGGACCAACCTTCAGACAACAGTCTAACGATCAAAAATTATTAGTATTTATATTTCACCTTTATTTAACCAGGTAGGCAAGTTGAGAACAAGTTCTCATTTACAACTGACCTGGACAAGATATAGCAAAGCAGTTTGACACATACAACAACACAGAGTTACACATGGAGTAAAACAAACATACAGTCAATAATACAGTAGAAACAAGTCTATATACGATGTGAGCAAATGAGGTGAGATAAGGGAGGTAAAAGCAAAAAAGGCCATGGTGGCAAAGTAAATACAATATAGCAAGTAAAACACTGGAGTGGTAGATTTACAGTGGAAGAATGTGCAAAGTAGAGAGAGAAATAATGGGGTGCAAAGGAGCAAAATAAATAAATAAAATAAATACAGTAGGGAAAGAGGTAGTTGTGTGGGCTAAATTATAGGTGGGCTATGTACAGGTGCTGTAATCTGTGAGCTGCTCTGACAGCTGGTGCTTAAAGCTAGTGAGGGAGATAAGTGTTTCCAGTTTCAGAGATTTTTGTAGTTCGTTCCAGTCATTGGCAGCAGAGAACTGGAAGGAGAGGCGGCCAAAGAAAGAATTGGTTTTGGGGGTGACCAGAGAGATATACCTGCTGGAGCGCGTGCTACAGGTGGGTGATGCTATGGTGACCAGCGAGCTGAGAAAAGGGGGGACTTTACCTAGCAGGGTCTTGTAGATGACATGGAGCCAGTGGGTTTGGCGACGAGTATGAAGCGAGGGCCAGCCAACGAGAGCGTACAGGTCGCAATGGTGGGTAGTATATGGGGCTTTGGTGACAAAACGGATGGCACTGTGATAGACTGCATCCAATTTGTTGAGTAGGGTATTGGAGGCTATTTTGTAAATGACATCGCCGAAGTCGAGGTTTGGTAGGATGGTCAGTTTTACAAGGGTATGTTTGGCAGCATGAGTGAAGGATGCTTTGTTGCGAAATAGGAAGCCGATTGTAGATTTAACTTTGGATTGGAGATGATAATAATGACTGAACACACAGACAGGACACCAGAATGTGTCCTCCAACACAGTGTGGATGCTCTCTGGGTTAATTGTTTATGAGCCACTGGAAAGCCACTAGATCACACGTGACTGTAAGATAATGTAGTTTTGGTGTTATTATGACCCACAAACCACTAACCACCAAAGAAAACATAACCCAGTCGTTAGCTGTGAACCAAAAGGAACTGGTAATGGTACTGATTCCATTGCTGCTGTATTACTTCTGTGACGGCATGCCTCGGCCCGAAGGAGAAGAGTCAATTCTCACCTTGCTGTGAAAGCCAGGCAAATATAATTGGTTTGTCATCCACTACATTTCTTACATACTCTTTCACTCTGAACGCGTGGGCGATGTCTTCTGGACCCATGGCCAGCCCATCTATCCCTGTGCCAGGACTTTGTCTGAAAATGGATGTCACTTGGCGAAGTTGGCGGTGCTCCTCCCCCTCATGTCAACACACTGTTACACTGAGTTCCAGATGGCAGGCGATATCAGAGCAGAGTGGGCCGCAGTGTTCCCTACCCTCCCCTCCCCTACTCTACCCTCCCCACCCCTACTCTACCCTCCCCACCACACCCCTACCCTACCCACTCCTACCCTCCCCTACCCTACCCTACCCTACCCTACCCACCCCTACCCTACCCTCCCCTACTCTACCCTCCCCACCCCTACTCTACCCTCCCCACCACACCCCTACCCTACCCACCCCTACCCTCACCTACCCTACCCTACCCACCCCTACCCTCCCCTTCCCTACCTTCCCCTCCCTTCCCCCCCCCTACCCTCCACTCCACTCCACTACCCTTCCCTACCAGTAAAACTGGCCATAGCTGTCCCAGAGTAAAACTGGCCACAGCTGTCACAGAGTAAAACTGGTAATAGCTGTCACAGAGTAATACTGGTCATAGCTGTCCCAGAGTAAAACTGGCCATAGCTGTCACAGAGTAAAACTGGTCATAGCTGTCACAGAGTAATACTGGTCATAGCTGTCACAGAGTAATACTGGTCATAGCTGTCACAGAGTAATACTGGTCATAGCTGTCACAGAGTAAAACTGGCCATAGCTGTCACAGAGTAAAACTGGTCATAGCTGTCCCAGAGTAAAACTGGCCATAGCTGTCACAGAGTAAAACTGGTCATAGCTGTCACAGAGTAATACTGGTCATAGCTGTCACAGAGTAAAACTGTCCATAGCTGTCACAGAGTAAAACTGGTCATAGCTGTCACAGAGTAATACTGGTCATAGCTGTCACAGAGTAAAACTGGCCATAGCTGTCACAGAGTAAAACTGGTCATAGCTGTCACAGAGTAATACTGGTCATAGCTGTCACAGAGTAAAACTGGCCATAGCTGTCACAGAGTAATACTGGTCATAGCTGTCACAGAGTAAAACTGTCCATAGCTGTCACAGAGTAAAACTGGTCATAGCTGTCACAGAGTAATACTGGTCATAGCTGTCACAGAGTAAAACTGGCCATAGCTGTCACAGAGTAAAACTGGTCATAGCTGTCACAGAGTAATACTGGTCATAGCTGTCACAGAGTAAAACTGGCCATAGCTGTCACAGAGTAAAACTGGTCATAGCTGTCACAGAGTAATACTGGTCATAGCTGTCACAGAGTAAAACTGGCCATAGCTGTCACAGAGTAAAACTGGTCATAGCTGTCACAGAATAATACTGGTCATAGCTGTCACAGAGTAAAACTGGTCATAGCTGTCCCAGAGTAATACTGGTCATAGCTGTCACAGAGTAATACTGGTCATAGCTGTCACAGAGTAATACTGGTCATAGCTGTCCCAGAGTAATACTGGTCATAGCTGTCACAGAGTAATACTGGTCATAGCTGTCCCAGAGTAATACTGGTCATAGCTGTCCCAGAGTAAAACTCCAGCTATGTGTCCTACAAGCGCCATGCTCCTCAGCTGTCTGGTCATCTGAGAGTGACCCCTGCACAGAGAAAGAGACAGAGACATGAGGCACAGACAGAAACAGAGACAGAGACTGAGACATGAGACTGTGAAAGAGACAAGAGGCACAGACAGAAATAGAGACAGAGACTGAGACATGAGACTGTGAAAGAGACAAGAGGCAGAAACAGAGACATGAGGCAGAGACAGGCCTGGCAGGAGGTCGTTGTGTCTGACAAGCATTCTGCCCTCACGTCACCCTTGAGGGGTGTATGTGCGTACTTGCGTGCATGTGGCGTGTCCTTGCAAATCGTTAATGCATGTCGTGTGTAGGGACACATTAAGGAGATCTTTCACAAGAATTATGAAATCAACATCTTGGGATGGGGCTGGCTAAATGTTCTTCTTAAGCAATTCACTACCCCCCCTCCCAACCCCAGTCCAAGCCCTAAACCACTCAGGACAGTACGTCTAAAGCTGCCCATAACCAGACACTGCTGTTTGTCAGAGTTGTGTAACACTAGTGAAATCCCATTTGGAACGTGATAAGCATGTATGTCCAGGCTGATAGTGTCATGCTCCAGTCATTGGGTCCATTCTCTGTATTTCACTTTTTCTACAGAGAAAGTGTCTGTTGGCTGATTGGAGGAAAATGGGGATTCTTAGTGGCATGTTGTAGGTCAGGATACTGCCTTTGCTTTGCTGAGAGTTCACTTAGGTTGAGAGAGTCTCAGATGAATAAAGTTTGCGCAGAGTTTGAGAGATATAAAGATACCAGGTACAAACTGGCAATTGTTTTCTTTCACCAAGTCACAATACTGTATGTGGTTGAGTTACCCTACTGAGTCGAGGGTGAGTTTTATCATGAGTGCAGTCTATTGGGTCTCAACCTGAACATTTATCTCTCTCCTGATTCTCTCCCTGCAGGGTTTCTTTCGGCGGACTATCCGCCTCAAGCTGGAATATGACAAGTGTGAACGCCGATGTAAGATCCTGAAGAAGAACCGGAACAAGTGCCAATACTGCCGCTTCCAGAAGTGCCTGTCTGTGGGCATGTCCCACAATGGTGAGGAACACAGACAAAGCCAGAGCCCTGAGTACTGCTTACTGCATACAGCACAACCTGCCAGTAGCAACCAGAGAGGAGCACACACACACACATTTGCACGTGGACATATGCACACACACATGTACGCCATTCAAAACCACACTCTTGTAGAAACAGGAAGGAGCGTGAATGCTCACACACACAATAACACGCACGCACACACACACTCACTCACACGTACTGTACGCCATTCAAAACCACATTATGGTGTACGGTTGCTTTTCAAGATGAATGAGTGACAGCTGTGAATCCTATAGCATTCATTCATAAACCAATGTAAGCATTTGCACCATTTCATATTTTGCTGTATCTAGAAGAAAACGATGCAGAATTGCAATTGATTGAAGTCTCCCTGTCTCTGCGCGGTACCTACGCGCGGTCCCTACGCGCGGTACCTACGCGCAGTCCCTACGCGCGGTCTCTGCGCTGTCTCTGCACTGACTCTGCACTGTCCCTACACGGTCTCTACGCTGTCTCTGCGCGGTCTCTACTCGGTCTCTACGCTGTCTCTGAGCGGTCTCTACTCGGCCTCTATGGCTGTCTCTACTTTGTAAGTCGCTCTGGATAAGAGCGTCTGCTAAATGACTTAAATGTAATGTAAATGTACTCGGTCTCTACGCTGTCTCTGCGCGGTCTCTACTCGGTCTCTGTGCGGTCTTTATCAAGACTATGCAGTCTCTCTGCGTGGTGGTGTGTAATTGTGAAGGTCAGTAGAATGGTAAGGTGGGGCTGTATTGCATTGGCTGAACCCTGTCACCCTTTAGGTGTGAACAGAGACAAGCAGTGTGAGTCTCAGTCTGGGCCTACAGGTCACATGACCAGGGCTGCCCACTGATCAATGAACTGACCGAGTGGAGAATTTAAGGTCATTTAGACTGATAGTGAGCTGTGCAGTGTAGAGCAGGGGCTCTTTCAATAGGATACATTACTTGTGGAACCTTACTAAAAACTGGGTCCACTGTCCAGACAAAAATCACAGACAATCACTCTCATACAGACAGACAGACAGACAGACAGACAGACAGACAGACAGACAGACAGACAGACAGACAGACAGACAGACAGACAGACAGACAGACTATTCGCAATATAAACATAATGATCTTTCCTTTATATAGAGTTAATCTATGAACAATAAACTTGATATAGGATAATGAAGTCAAAGCATTTCACTGCACCCGCTATAAAATCTGCTAAACTGTGTACGTGTCCAATACAATTTGATTTGAAGTCTTTGGCCCTATTTGAAGGATGATGTTTACCTGTGTGTTTTGTGTCAACATACAACATGGCATTCTGACCCTAAGGTCCATGTCCTGCTGTTTACAATGGACTGAAATAGAATTAAGGGGTGACTTTGTGCATGGTGTGGAGGGATGTGAAGGGGAGCTTAGCAAGGTCACTGTAGTAGTTGGTCAGAGTTGACGGAGACAGACAGACAGACAGACAGACAGACAGACAGACAGACAGACAGACAGACAGACAGACAGACAGACAGACAGACAGACAGACAGACAGACAGACAGACATACATACATACATACATACATACATACATACATACATACATACATACATACATACATACATACATACATACATACATGCAGTAAACTCATGGACACAATTCAGGTTGTGATACCACTGAACTGAACACCATCATGCTGGAGAGGATACCTATTTTCTGTGTATTTGAGTATTTTCAAATAATGTGGCCCGAATCAACTACTTATTTTATATACAGTACCACTCAAAAGTTTGTACACATCTACTAAGGTTTTTTTTTTTTTTTTACTATTTTGTACATTGTAGAAAATAATAAAGACATCAAAACTATGAAATAACACATGTGGAATCATGTAGTAACCAAAAAAGTGTTAAACATATTTTAGATTTTAGATTCTTCAAAGTAGATTTGCACACTCTTGGCAATCTCTCAACCAGCTTCACCTGGAATGCTTTTCCAACAGTCTTGAAGGAGTTCCCACAAAACTTTCAGCAGCATTGAAGGTCCCCAAGAACACAGTGGCCTCCATATGGAAAAAGTTTGGAACCACCAAGACTCTTCCTAGAGCTGGCCGCCCGGCCAAACTGGGCAATCTAGAGTGAAGAGCCTTGGTCAGGGAGGTGACCAACAATCCTCTAGAGTTCCTCTGTGGAGATGGAAGAACCTTCCAGAAGGACAACCATCTCTGCAGCTCTCCACCAACCAGACGGAAGCCACTCCTCAGTAAAATACACATGACAGCTCGCTTAATTTTTCCAAAAGGCACCTAAAGATTCTCAGACCATAAGAAACCAGATTCTCTGGTCTGATGAAACCAAGATTGATCTCTTTGGACTGAATGCCAAGCGTCACGTCTGGAGGAAACCGGGCACCATCCCTACGGTGAAGCATGGTGGTGGCAGCATCATGCTATGGGGATGTTTTTCAGCGGCAGGGAAAGGGAGACTAGTCAGGATCGAGGGAAATATGAACTGAGCAAAGTACAGAGAGATCCTTGATGAAAACCTGCTCCAGAGCGCTCAAGACCTCAGACTGGGGCGAAGGTTCACCTTCCAACAGGACAACGACCCTAAGGTCACAGCCAAGACAAAGGTGTGCCAAGCTTGTAGCGTCATACCCAAGAAGACTCAATGCTGTAATCACTGCCAAGGGTGCTTCTACAAAGTACTGAGTAAAGGGTCTGAATACTTACAGTACCAGTCAAAAGTTTGGACACACCTACTCATTCAAGTGTTTTTCTTTATTTTTACTATTATCAACATTGTAGAATAATAGTGAAGACATCAAAACTATCAAATAAATCTATGAATCTGGTAATAACCAAAAAAAAGTGTTAAACAAATCAAAATATATTTTATATCTGAGATTCTTTAAAGTAGCCAACCTTTGCCTTGATGACAGCTTTGCACACTCTTGGTATTCTCTCAACCAGCTTCATGAGGAATGTTTTTCCAGCAGTCTTGAAGAAGTTCCCACATATACTGAGCACTTGTTGACTGCTTTTCCTTCACTGCGGTCCAACTCATCCCAAACCATCTCAATTGGGTTGAGGTCAGGTGATTGTGGAGGCCAGGTCATCTGATGCAACACCATCACGCTCCTTCTTTGTCAAAAAGCCCTTACACAGCCTGGAGCTGTTTTGGGTCATTGTCATAGTTTTGATGTCGTCACTATTATTCTACAAATGTAGAACATATAGAAAAACCCTGGAATGAGTAGGTGTGTCCAAACTACTGACTGGTACTGTATGTGAATTTGTTATTTATGTATTTTATTTTGAATAAAGTAGCAAACATTTCTAAAAACCTGTTTTTGCTTTGTCATTATGGGCTATTATGTGTAGATTAAAGAGGGGGGAAAACAATTTAATACATTTTAGAATAAGGCTGTAAAGTAATAATGTGGAAAAAGTCAAGGGGTCTGAATACTTTCCGAAGGCACTGTATATATATATTGTTGGAGGCAAATGCTTAACAACTCCTGGCAATGGGAACCCAAAGGGGTCACATTGTCACTCCCCCAGCCCCCACCTAACCCTAATGATAGAACCTATCACAACTCCGCCCCCACCTAACCCTAATGATAGAACCTATCACAACTCCGCCCCCACCTAACCCTAATGATAGAACCTATCACAACTCCGCCCCCACCCAAGCCTAATGATAGGTTCTATCACAACTCCGCCCCCATCTAACCCTAATGATAGGTCCTATCACAACTCCGCCCCCACCTAACCCTAATGATAGAACCTATCACAACTCCGCCCCACCTAACCCTAATGATAGAACCTATCACAACTCCGCCCCCATCTAACCATAATGATAGAACCTATCACAACTCCGCCCCCACCTAACCCTAATGATAGAACCTATCACAACTCCGCCCCCACCTAACCCTAATGATAGAACCTATCACAACTCAGCCCCCACCTAACCCTAATGATAGAACCTATCACAACTCCGCCCCCACCTAACCCTAATGATAGAACCTATCACAACTCCGCCCCCATCTAACCCTAATGATAGAACCTATCACAACTCCGCCCCCACCTAACCCTAATGATAGAACCTATCACAACTCCGCCCCCACCTAACCCTAATGATAGAACCTATAACAACTCAGCCCCCACCTAACCCTAATGATAGAACCTATCACAACTCCGCCCCCACCTAACCCTAATGATAGAACCTATCACAACTCCGCCCCCACCTAACCCTAATGATAGAACCTATAACAACTCAGCCCCCACCTAACCCTAATGATAGAACCTATAACAACTCAGCCCCCACCTAACCCTAATGATAGGTTCTATCACAACTCAGCCCCCACCTAACCCTAATGATAGGTTCTATCACAACTCAGCCCCCACCTAAACCCTAATGATAGAACCTATCACAACTCCGCCCCCACCTAACCCTAATGATAGAACCTATCACAACTCCGCCCCCACCTAACCCTAATGATAGAACCTATCACAACTCAGCCCCCACCTAACCCTAATGATAGAACCTATCACAACTCCGCCCCCACCTAACCCTAATGATAGAACCTATCACAACTCCGCCCCCATCTAACCCTAATGATAGAACCTATCACAACTCCGCCCCCACCTAACCCTAATGATAGAACCTATAACAACTCAGCCCCCACCTAACCCTAATGATAGAACCTATAACAACTCAGCCCCCACCTAACCCTAATGATAGAACCTATCACAACTCCGCCCCCACCTAACCCTAATGATAGAACCTATCACAACTCCGCCCCCACCTAACCCTAATGATAGAACCTATCACAACTCCGCCCCCACCTAACCCTAATGATAGAACCTATAACAACTCAGCCCCCACCTAACCCTAATGATAGAACCTATAACAACTCAGCCCCCACCTAACCCTAATGATAGAACCTATCACAACTCCGCCCCCACCTAACCCTAATGATAGAACCTATCACAACTCAGCCCCCACCTAAACCCTAATGATAGAACCTATCACAACTCCGCCCCCACCTAACCCTAATGATAGAACCTATCACAACTCCGCCCCCACCTAACCCTAATGATAGGTTCTATCACAACTCAGCCCCCACCTAACCCTAATGATAGAACCTATCACAACTCAGCCCCCACCTAAACCCTAATGATAGAACCTATCACAACTCCGCCCCCACCTAACCCTAATGATAGAACCTATCACAACTCCGCCCCCACCCAACCCTAATGATAGAACCTATCACAACTCCGCCCCCACCTAACCCTAATGATAGGTTCTATCACAACTCCGCCCCCACCTAACCCTAATGATAGAACCTATCACAACTCCGCCCCCACCCAAGCCTAATGATAGGTTCTATCACAACTCCGCCCCCACCTAACCCTAATGATAGGTTCTATCACAACTCCGCCCCCACCCAAGCCTAATGATAGGTTCAATCACAACTCCGCCCCCACCCAAGCCTAATGATAGGTTCTATAACAACTCCGCCCCCACCTAACCCTAATGATAGGTTCTATCACAACTCCGCCCCCACCCAAGCCTAATGATAGGTTCTATCACAACTCCGCCCCCATCTAACCCTAATGATAGGTTCTATCACAACTCCGCCCCCACCTAACCCTAATGGTAGGTTCTATCACAACTCCGCCCCCACCTAACCCTAATGATAGGTTCTATCACAACTCCGCCCCCACCTAACCCTAATGGTAGAACCTATCACAACTCCGCCCCCACCTAACCCTAATGGTAGGTTCTATCACAACTCAGCCCCCACCTAACCCTAATGGTAGGTTCTATCACAACTCCGCCCCCATCTAACCCTAATGATAGGTTCTATCACAACTCCGCCCCCACCTAACCCTAATGATAGAACCTATCACAACTCCGCCCCCACCCAAGCCTAATGATAGGTTCTATCACAACTCCGCCCCCATCTAACCCTAATGATAGGTTCTATCACAACTCCGCCCCCATCTAACCCTAATGGTAGGTTCTATCACAACTCAGCCCCCACCTAACCCTAATGATAGGTTCTATCACAACTCCGCCCCCACCTAACCCTAATGGTAGAACCTATCACAACTCCGCCCCCACCTAACCCTAATGATAGGTTCTATCACAACTCCGCCCCCACCTAACCCTAATGGTAGAACCTATCACAACTCCGCCCCCACCTAACCCTAATGGTAGGTTCTATCACAACTCAGCCCCCACCTAACCCTAATGGTAGGTTCTATCACAACTCAGCCCCCACCTAACCCTACTGATAGGTTCTATCACAACTCAGCCCCCACCTTACCCTACTGATAGGTTATATCAAAACTCAGAGGGATACAGACAGGTATGGTGACAGTGGATGAATGGATGCAAATCAAATATTTAAAAAATAAATAACAACAAATGGCAACAGCATCAGTAAGCCAGACAATTTTCAAGTCATACGGAGGGTCTGGCCCTAGTAGAAGATCTATAAAGAGTACCCAGGTGGAATGAAATACATACTTTTTCCCTTTTAAAGTATAACATGTTTTTTTCTAGTTTTAAAAAGTGAATAAAATCGTTTAACTGTCGACTGTGCAATGGACGGTGGACGTTTTTCTACTTAAGAACTGTACGTCTCTTGGAGATGATAGTAGAGAAAGGAAATGCATCCTGCACTGGTCTGGACAGCATTAAGGCAGTAGGTGGTAGACCAAAAAGGGCCACCAGGGGGCACAATTCTACGTTGACTTCAAAAACTACACTGGTTACAGATGTGGCAAAAACACTTGACATGCTTAAGATCTGCAGAAGTGTCTCTACATCGGTCACATACAGGGTAGAGATTTGTCTACATTTTATTTAGCCTAGACAGGTGCATGTCTAGCACAAAATCAACTGCTTCTATTGGAACTATTTGAAAGTATTTTTAAATAATTAACTATAAATAGCCTACTATTTGAAAGTATTTTCAAATACACATTTGAAATGTTATTTTCAAATAATGGATTAAATGCATGGGAGTGTATTTCAGTCAGAGTATTTCAGTATTTTCAAATACTTGCCACGTATATTTCCAAATACATTCCAATATTTAACTAGTCTTTTCGAATAAAAAATAAATAAATACTTCCAAATGTCTTTTAAAGTAATTGAAATACCATAAATGGTATCTGAACCCAGGTCTGGAACTGATTCTCAATATTAGTATTAATTTCAAAATGTTTATGTGGGACCAGCACTTGTGTGTTCAAGACAAGTTTCCCCCCAGGAACAATAAAGTGGGTGTTCACTTATCTTATCTGCACTTCCTATATCTGTACATACAGTCCTCTATCTGTACACACAGTCCCTCTATCTGTACACATAGTCCCTCTATCTGTGCATACAGTCCTCTATCTGTACACACAGTCCCTCTATCTGTACATACAGTCCTCTATCTGTTTATACAGTCCTCTATCTGTGCATACAGTCCTCTATCTGTACACACAGTCCCTCTATCTGTACACATAGTCCCTCTATCTGTGCTTACAGTCCTCTATCTGTACACACAGTCCCTCTATCTGTACACATAGTCCCTCTATCTGTGCATACAGTCCTCTATCTGTACACACAGTCCCTCTATCTGTGCATACAGTCCTCTATCTGTTCACACAGTCCCTCTATCTGTACATAAAGTCCTCTATCTGTACATACAGTCCTCTATCTGTACACACAGTCCCTCTATCTGTGCATACAGTCCTCTGGCTGTACATACAGTCCTCTATCTGTACACACAGTCCCTCTATCTGTGCATACAGTCCTCTGTCTGTACATACAGTCCTCTATCTGTACACACAGTCCCTCTATCTGTGCATACAGTCCTCTATCTGTACATACAGTCCTCTATATCTACATACAGTCCTCTGTCTGTACATACAGTCCCTCTATCTGTGCATACAGTCCTCTGGCTGTACATACAGTCCTCTATCTGTACACACAGTCCCTCTATCTGTGCATACAGTCCTCTGTCTGTACATACAGTCCTCTATCTGTACACACAGTCCCTCTATCTGTGCATACAGTCCTCTGGCTGTACATACAGTCCTCTATCTATACACACAGTCCCTCTATCTGTGCATACAGTCCTCTGTCTGTACATACAGTCCTCTATATGTACATACAGTCCCTCTATCTGTACATACAGTCCTCTATATCTACATACAGTCCTCTGTCTGTACATACAGTCCCTCTATCTGTACATACAGTCCTCTATCTGTACATACAGTCCTCTATATCTACATACAGTCCCTCTATCTGTGCACACAGTCCCTCTATCTGTGCATACAGTCCTCTGTCTGTACATACAGTCCTTTATATCTACATACAGTCCCTCTATCTGTACACACAGTCCCTCTATCTGTGCATGTGTATTGTGTTTCATATGTTTATTTAATTTGTTTATATATTTTTTTAGGGGTGTTTCATATGTTACCTAAATGTAACAGTATACAGGAGAATGACATGGGAGAGGGTCATGGAACATACAGAACCTGATACACTGAGGCTTTAGACCCCCCCCCCTTTTCTCTCTCTCTCCCCCTTTTGCATAAATCATGCGTGGATTTCAATGGAAGATTTACACAAAAGTCTGAGTTCTGTGTGCAATTTATTTCGGTCGTCACTCTTGCCTTGGTAGACTTTTTTCAGCAGGACTACAGCACTCCAGAAGAGACATTATAAATTCCTCCCTGCTCCTTAAGCCTTTCAGCAGCATAGATTGGGTTGTTTGTTGTTTGTTTGACAGACGCTCTGACAGATTGTTGTCCCACACCGTCCCTGTGCTCTGCTTTAGTGAGTCAAAGACTCATCCTCATCCTCCTCTTAGTCTGATGTTCTTATCGCGAGTCTCCTGGGCCCCACTCAGAGCATCTCTCATTTCCTCTTTCTCTAATGACAGTTGGCTGCTGCCTCAGGATCACCATCCTCCTGACGTGGAATGTTATTTGAAATGTTTCAAATACTTTAAGCGTTTGCTTTAGTCTGCCAGGTAAACTCAATTGAGCCCAAGCAAAGTATTTGAAATGATGTCGAATAGTATTTGAACCCAGGTTTGCCATCCTTCCCAGGGATCTGCCAAGTTTAGAGGAACCATTCACTTATACAGTAATCTAATATGGCCCCATTCTGAACACCGGCTTATTTTACTGTAATTTACCAGTCAGTGAATGTGTGTGTGTGTGTGGTGTGGTTAATCACAATAGAACACATTTGTGCTATAGAAGCCAGTGAAATCTGAGCCCAGCTGTATCCCTTTAGAGTACCATAAATATATGCAATAGGTGCACCTGCTGTTGTGTGTGTGTGTGTGTGTGTGTGTGTGTGTGTGTGTGTGTGTGTGTGTGTGTGTGTGTGTGTGTGTGTGTGTGTGTGTGTGTGTGTGTGTGTGTGTGTGTGTGTGTGTGTGTGTGTCAGCGGGAAGGGGTTATTGGTAGTGCAACTGTAATCTGATTAGCTAGACACTTAGGATCAGAGTCACACACACACTAGCTACCTGATTTGTGCTATTTTCTTTAGTGTGCTAGCACATTAATCCTCAACTAGCCCTCATCCTGCCCCCAATTCTCTCAACTGTTCCTGAAACATACAGGACATTAAACTCATGTCTCCAGGGATCCATAACCTGTCTTTATATCTAGAAAACTTAAAACAACAGTGTTCATGATTTGGCAAACAGTACTCAATTGTCTTGAACCTCCATATCTTTCTTATGTTGATTTGATAAACAATATACTGTACAATTGGCATGCGTCTGCATATCTGTCTCAGCAAAACAGATACATCTTTGTCCGTTGCAGTTTAATTCAATAAAAATGACACGTCACTGCCATGCTGCACCTAATGTGTTTTCTTCCTCTCCTCTGTGCTCTCTGTTTAGCGATCCGTTTTGGTCGGATGCCCCAGTCAGAGAAGCTGAAGCTGAAGGCAGAGATCCAGACGGGGGACAGGGAGGTGGAGGACCCCGAGCAAGCCGACCAGAAGACCCTGGCTAGGCACATCTATGAGGCCTACCTCAAAAACTTCAACATGAACAAGGCCAAAGCCCGCACCATCCTCACCGGAAAGACCAGCACTCCAGTAAGAGCAGTGTGTGGAAGTGGGGGGGCTTGGGGCTTGGGGCTTGCTTGCATGTTGGACCAAACTGAAACTCACTGTCCAAAGGGAATAATTCAAATATTGGAAATGCTATTTGTTCCAACCCTAATGAATTACACCATGTCTTTTTTTGTGCAACCAGAAGGGTCCAATATTATATTTTGAATGATTCCCTTTGGAGTGTGTAGGCTGCATTTGGATCCAGTTTAAATGTGATGAAATGGGCAATCAAACAGCCCTTATGTGTCAATATAACCTGGCAACAACTACGCAATAGGAGCCAAAGAATCATGCAACGACAGAAATACATTTCTAGGACACATCTGTCTGAATATACTTTATGAAGAGACACTCTATATGACCCTGACTCATAAAGGACCATTATTAACAGTATTTGGGAAAAAACTCCTTCCATCTTGCTTTAAAGATTATGCCCTTAGATCTGTGGACTCCAAGAGTAGATTATATGGGTGGGATAAGTGTTATGTTTCTGGTAAATTGGTGAATTCCATCATTGGTGGGTGTAGGTGTGGCAAGGGTCAGAAAGAAGATGTCAGAAAGGATTCAGTCAGTAAGCGGTCAGTGGTCACAGGTCAGTTGAAATACACATCCACATGTAACACAGACCAAACTGTTACTGTAGTTCCTATGTTCGGTGGTGAGTCTGTAGTTCCTCTGTTCAGTGGTGAGTCTGTAGTTCCTCTGTTTAGTGGTTCAGTTTCATGCATGTTAACATTAGAAGCCTTCTCCCTAAATTAGTTTTGTTCACTACTTTATCACACTCTGCGAACCCGGATGTCCTAGCCGTGTCTGAATCCTGCTTAGGAAGGCCATCAAAAATCCTGAAATTCCCATCCCTAACTATAACATTTTCCGACAAGATAGAACTGCTAAAGGGGGAGGAGTTGCAATCTACAGCAGAGATAGCCTGCAGAGTTTTGTCATACTATCCAGGTCTGTGCCCAAACAATTCAAGCTTCTACTTTTAAAAATCCATACTGTTAGGTGACCTAAATTGGGACATGCTTAACACCCAGGCCGTCCTACAATCCAAACTAGATGTCCTCAATCTCACACAAATTATCAAGAAACCTACCAGGTACAACCCTAAATCCGTAACCATGGGCATCCTCTTAGATATCATCCTGATCAACATGCCCTCTAAATACACCTCTGCTTTCTTCAACCAGGATCTCAGCGATCACTGCCTCATTGCCTGCATGCGTAATGGGTCCGCGGTCAAACGACCACCCCTCATCACTGTCAAACGCTCCCTTTAAACACACCCTAAAACCTAAAACACAGCGACCAGGCCTTTCTAATCGACTTGGCCCGGGTATCCTGGAAGGATATTGACCTCATCCCATCAGTAGAAGTTGCCTGGTTGCTCTTCAAAAGTGCTTTCCTCACCATCTTAAATAAGCATGCCCCATTCAAAAAATGAACAGACATGGTTCACCCCAGACCTGACTGCCCTTGACCAGCACAAAAACATCCTGTGGCATTCTGCATTAGCAACAAATAGCCCCTGTGATATGCAACTTTACAGGGAAGTCAGCAACCAATATACTCAGTCAGTTAGGAAAGCTAAGACTAGCTTTTTCAAAAAGAAATGTGCATCCTATAGCACTAATTCCAAAAAGTTTTGGAACACTGTAAAGTCCATGGAGAATAAGAGCACCTCCTCCCAGCTGCCCACTGCACTGAGGATAGGAAACACTAAATCTACGATAATCGATAGTTTCAATAAGCATTTTCCTATGGCTGGCAATGCTTTCCACCTGGCTACCCCTGCCCCGACCAACATCTCAGCACCCTCTGCAGCATCTTGCCCAAGCAACTCCCCCGCTGCAAAATCAGGAATACCTACAAAGCAGCCTGGGCGAGACAATCTGGACCCTCTCTTTCTAAAATTATCCTCCAAAATTGTTGCAACCCTTTTTACTAGCATATTCAACCTCTCTTTCGTATCATCTGAAATCCCCCCAAAAATCTGTCCTGTGTGTTACCTCCTCAGAGATCTGTCCTGTGTTAGCATCACTACTCTGGACAGCTCTGGCTTGGAATATATGGACAACTACAAATACCTAGGTGTCTGGTTAGACTGTAAACTCGCCTTCCAGACTCACATTAAGCTTATCCAATCCAAAATTAAATCTAGAATCAGCTTCCTATTTCACAGCAAAGCCTCCTTCAATCATGCTGCCAAACATACCCTCGTAAAACTGACTAACCTACCGATCCTTGACTTCGACGATGTAATTTACAAAATAGCCTCCAACCCTCTACTCGGCAAACTGGATGTAGTCTATCACAGTGCCATCTGTTTCGTCACCAAAGCCCCATATACTACCCACCACTGCGACCTGTATGCTCTCGTTGGCTGGCCCTCACTACATATTTGTTGCCAAACCCACTGGCTCCAGTTCATCTATAAGTCTTTGTTAGGTAAAGCCCCACCTTATCTCAGCTCACTGGTCACCATAGCAACACCCACCCGCAGCACGCGCTCCAGCAGGTATATTTCACTGATCATCCCCAGAGCCAACACTTCTTTTGGCTGCCTTTCCTTCCAGTTCTCCGCTGCCAATGACTGGAATGAATTGCAAAAATCTCTGAAGCTGGAGTCTTATATCTCCCTCTCTAACTTTAAGCATCAGCTGTCAGAGCAGCTTACCAATCACTGTACCTGTACACAGCCCATCTGTAAATAGCACACCCAACTACCTCATCCCCATATTATTACTTACCCTCTTGCTCTTTTGCACCCCAGTATCTCTACTTGCACATCCTCATCTGCACATACAGTGCCTTGCGAAAGTATTCGGCCCCCTTGAACTTTGCGACCTTTTGCCACATTTCAGGCTTCAAACATAAAGATATAAAACTGTATTTTTTTGTGAAGAATCAACAAGTGGGACACAATCATGAAGTGGAACGACATTTATTGGATATTTCAAACTTTTTTAACAAATCAAAAACTGAAAAATTGGGCGTGCAAAATTATTCAGCCCCTTTACTTTCAGTGCAGCAAACTCTCTCCAGAAGTTCAGTGAGGATCTCTGAATGATCCAATGTTGACCTAAATGACTAATGATGATAAATACAATCCACCTGTGTGTAATCAAGTCTCCGTATAAATGCACCTGCACTGTGATAGTCTCAGAGGTCCGTTAAAAGCGCAGAGAGCATCATGAAGAACAAGGAACACACCAGGCAGGTCCGAGATACTGTTGTGAAGAAGTTTAAAGCCTGATTTGGATACAAAAAGATTTCCCAAGCTTTAAACATCCCAAGGAGCATGGTGCAAGCGATAATATTGAAATGGAAGGAGTATCAGACCACTGCAAATCTACCAAGACCTGGCCGTCCCTCTAAACTTTCAGCTCATACAAGGAGAAGACTGATCAGAGATGCAGCCAAGAGGCCCATGATCACTCTGGATGAACTGCAGAGATCTACAGCTGAGGTGGGAGACTCTGTCCATAGGACAACAATCAGTCGTATATTGCACAAATCTGGCCTTTATGGAAGTGGCAAGAAGAAAGCCATTTCTTAAAGATATCCATAAAAAGTGTTGTTTAAAGTTTGCCACAAGCTACCTGGGAGACACACCAAACATGTGGAAGAAGGTGCTCTGGTCAGATGAAACCAAAATTGAACTTTTTGGCAACAATGCAAAACGTTATGTTTGGCGTAAAAGCAACACAGCTCATCACCCTGAACACACCATCCCCACTGTCAAACATGGTGGTGGCAGCATCATGGTTTGGGCCTGCTTTTCTTCAGCAGGGACGGGGAAGATGGTTCAAATTGATGGGAAGATGGATGGAGCCAAATACAGGACCATTCTGGAAGAAAATCTGATGGAGTCTGCAAAAGACCTGAGACTGGGAAGGAGATTTGTCTTCCAACAAGACAATGATCCAAAACATAAAGCAAAATCTACAATGGAATGGTTCAAAAATAAACATATCCAGGTGTTAGAATGGCCAAGTCAAAGTCCAGACCTGAATCCAATCGAGAATCTGTGGAAAGAACTGAAAACTGCTGTTCACAAATGCTCTCCATCCAACCTCACTGAGCTCGAGCTGTTTTGCAAGGAGGAATGGGAAAAAATGTCAGTCTCTCGATGTGCAAAACTGATAGAGACATACCCCAAGCGACTTACAGCTGTAATCGCAGCAAAAGGTGGCGCTACAAAGTATTAACTTAAGGGGGCTGAATAATTTTGCACGCCCAATTTTTCAGTTTTTGATTTGTTAAAAAAGTTTGAAATATACAATAAATGTCGTTCCACTTCATGATTGTGTCCCACTTGTTGTTAATTCTTCACAAATAAATACAGTTTTATATCTTTATGTTTGAAGCCTGAAATGTGGCAAAAGGTTGCAAAGTTCAAGGAGGCCGAACACTTTCGCAAGGCACTGTATATTACTCCAGTGTTAAATTGTAATTAATTTCACCTCTATGGCCTATTTATTGCCTTACCTCCCTACTCTTCTACATTTGCACACACTGTACATAGATTGTTCTATTATGCTTTTGACTGTACATTAGTTTATGTGTAACTCTGTGTTGTTTGTTTTGTTGCACTGCTTTGATTTATCTTGGCCAGGTCACAGTTGTAAATGAGAACATGTTCTCAACTGACCTACCTGGTTAAATAAAGGTGGGGAAAAAAGTGGTGAGTCTTTAGTTCTTCTGTTCAGTGGTGAGTCTGTAGTTCTTCTATTCAGTGGTGAGTCTGTAGTTCCTCTGTTCAGTGGTGAATCTGAGTTCTTCGGTTCAGTGGTTAGGCTGTAGTTCTCTGTTCAGTGGTAAATCTGAGTTCTTTGGTTCAGTGGTTAGGCTGTAGTTCTCTGTTCAGTGGTGAGTCTGTAGTTCTCTGTTCAGTGGTGAGTCTGTAGTTCTCTGTTCAGTGGTGAGTCTGTAGTTCTCTGTTCAGTGGTGAATCTGAGTTCTTCGGTTCAGTGGTTAGGCTGTAGTTCTCTGTTCAGTGGTGAGTCTGTAGTTCTCGGTTCAGTGGTGAATCTTTGGTTCTCTTTATACAACGGGTGGTTCTTATCCTAAATGCTGATTGGTTAAAACCGCATTCCAGCCGGTGTCTATTCCACAAGTTAAGATATATGATGTTAAAATGCCTATTTACTCTGTTCCATCTTACTGCGCAATCCACTGTTTCATCAGCCCAGCCAGGCTATTTATGTACTTGATCTCCACTATAAAAGTAATCTAGACATTATCTCATATTTCTGTTAGACTAACATTTATTTTTCAACAGTGGATATTTGTATAAACCTTGCTGTCTGTCTCTGTTACATTTGCAAAATTGTTTCAATATTCAAATTCAATCTCAAATTCGATCTCCCATAGTAATGAGCGTGTCTTTTGACGGGACAAGACAGACAGGCAGGCAGCGTTTCTCAGCCAGTTGAAATCATCAATCAGCTGGCATAGTTTTTATGGATACTGTTGAAGTCGGAAGTTTACATACACTTAGGTTGGAGTCATTAAAACTTGTTTTTCAACCATTCCACAAATTAGGTTAGGACATCTACTGTTAGGACATCTACTGTTAGGACATCTACTTTGTGCATGACACAAGTAATATTTCCAACAATTGTTTACAGACAGATTATTTCACTGTATCACAATTCCATTGGGTCAGAAGAAAACATACACTAAGTTGACTGTGGCTTTAAACAGCTTGGAAAAATCCAGGAAATTATGTCATGGCTTTAGAAGCTTCTGATAGGCTAATTGACATAATTTGAGTCAATTGGAGGTGTACCTGTAGATGTATTTCAAGGCCTACCTTCAAACTCAGTGCCTCTTTGCTTGACATCATGGGAAAATCAAAAGAAATCAGCCAAGACCTCAGAAATAAAATTGTAGACTTCCACAAGTGTGGTTCATCCTTGGGAACAATTTCCAAGCGCCTGAAGGTACCACATTCATCTGTACAAACAATAGTACGCAAGTATAAACACCATGGGACCATGCAGCCATCATACTGCTCAGGAAGGAGACACGTTCTGTCTCCTAGAGATGAATGTACTTTTGTGCGAAAAGTGCAAATCAATCCCAGAACAACAGCAAAGGACCTTGTGAAGATGCTGGAGGAAACAGGTTCAAAAGTATCTATATCCACAGTAAAACGAGTCCTATAACGACATCACCTGAAAGGCGGCTCAGCAAGGAAGAAGCCACTGCTCAAAAACCGCCTTCAAAAAGCCAGACTGCGGTTTGCAACTGCACATGAGGACAAAGATCGTACTTTTGGAGAAATGTCCTCTGGTCTGATGAAACAAAAATAGAACTGTTTGGCCATAATGACCATCGTTATATTTGGTGGAAAAGGGAGAGGCTTGCAATCCAAAGAACACCATCCCACCCGTGAAGCACGGAGGTGGCAGCATCATGTTGTGGAGGTGCTTTGCTGCAGGAGGGACTGGTGCACTTCACAAAATAGATGGCATCATGAGGAGGCAAAATTATGTGGATATATTGAAACAACATCTCAAGACATCAGTCAGGAAGTTAAAACTTGGTTGCAAATGGGTCTTCCAAATGGACAATGACCCCAAGCATACTTCCAAAGTTGTGGCAAAATGGCTTAAGGACAACAAAGTGAAGGTATTGGAGTGGCCATCACAAAACCCTGACCTCAATCCTACAGAAAATGTGTGGGCAGAACTGGAAAAGCGTGTGCGAGCAAGGAGGCCTACAAACCTGACTCAGTTACACCAGGTCTGTCAGAAGGAATGGGACAAAATTCACCCAACTTATTGTGGGAAGCTTCTGGAAGGCTACCCAAAACTTATGACCCAAGGGTAAACAATTTAAAGGCAATGCTACCAAATACTAATTTGAGTGTATGTAAACTTCTGCCCCACTGGGAATGTGATGAAAGAAATAAAAGCTGAAATAAATCATTCTCTCTACTATTAATCTGACATTTCACATTCTTAAAACAACGTGGTGATCCTAACTGACCTAAAACAGGGAATTTTTACTCGGATTAAATGTCAGGAATTGTGAAAAACTGAGTTTAAATATATTTGGCTAAGGTGTATGTAAACTTCTGACTTCAACTGCATGTACAAAGAAATGTAAATTGAAAAAAGGTAAAAATAAACAAAGTGTAGCTAGTTTGCAGTCTTTCCAGTTTAAGTTTGAAGTGATTGTGTTGGCTGTGTTGTTGGCGAGTTCCTCTGAACAACTGTGTCCTGACAAGAGAGCACATTTTTTATGCCAGGTGAAATCGCGCCTCATTGTTATGGATGTATCCAAATAAAATGTCACGACAAAACAGCTTAAACAAACGCAAATGCAGCTACTGCTGTTATTCTGGCTGCACTGTTTGGCGTGACTGGTAGTTAGCCGTAGTTGGCTAGCTACGGTAGCAAGCAAGGGATAAGAACGTTGGCAGCCAGTATGGCAATGGAACATTTAGAACGAACTACTCGGTCATGTCCATAGATACAGAACAAAAAGACAATGACTGGGTCGCGTCTCTGGCAACCGAAAATCAAATCAAAGAAATGGCTAAAATACATTAGAATAGAATACAGTATATACATATGAGATCAGTAATGCAGTTTGTAAACATTATTAAAGTGACTAGTGGCCAGTGATTCCATGTCTATGTATATAGGGAAGCAGCCTCTAAGGTGCAGGGTTGAGTAACCAGGTGGTAGCCGGCTAGTGATGGCTATTCAACAGTCTGATGGCCTTAAGAGAAAAGCAGTTTTTCAGTCTCTCGGTCCCAGCTTTGATGCACCTGTACTGACCTTGCCTTCTGGATGATAGCTCGGATGGTTGATGTCCTTGATGATCTTTTTGGACTTCCTGTGACATCGGGTGCTGTAGGTGTCCTGAAGGGCAGGTAGTGTGCCCCCAGTGATGCGTTGGGCAAACAGCACCACCCTCTGGAGAACCCTGTGGTTTCGGGCGGTGCAGTCGGTGATACAGCCAAACAGGATACTCTCAATTGTGCATTTGTAAAAGTTTCTGAGGGTCCTAGGGGCCAAGACACATTTCTTCAGCCTCCTGAGGTTGAAGAGGCGCTGTTGCGCCTTCTTCACCACACTGTCTGTGTGGGTGGACCATTTCAGTTTGTCCGTGATGTGTACGCCGAAGAACTTGAAGCTTTCCCCCTTCTCCACTGCGGTCCCGTCGATGTGGATAGGGGCATGCTCCTTCTGCTGTTTTCTGAAGTCCACGATCAGCTTCTTCATGTTGTTGATGTTGAGGGAGAGGTTATTTTCCTGGCATCACTCTGCCAGGGCCCTCACCTCCTCCCTGTAGGCTGCCTTGTCATTGTTGGTAATCAGTGTCATTTGCAAACTTGATGATTGAGTTGGAGGCATGCATGGCCACACAGTCATGGGGGAACAGGGAGTACAGGAGGGGCTGAGTACGAACCCCTGTGTTGAGGATCAGTGAAGTGGAGGTGTTGTTTCCAACCTTCACCACCTGCGGGTGGCCCATCAGGAACTCCAGGACCCAGTTGCACAAAGTGGGGTTCAAATCCAGGGCCCCGAGCTTAATGATGAGCTTGGAGGGTACTATGGTGTTGAAGGCTAAGCTATAGTCAATGAACAGCATTCTGATGTAGGTATTCCTCTTGTCCAGATGGGATAGGGCAGTATGCAGTGTGATGGTGATTGCATCATCTGTGGATCTATTGGGGCGGCAAGCAAATGAATGGAAGTAGGGGCGTCAGTAGTAGGTCTAGGGTGTCAGGTAAAGTGGAGGTGATATGATCCTTAACCTCTCAAAGCACTTCATGATGACAGAAGTGAGTGTTAGTTCAGTCTCTGTACTGACGTTTTGCCTGTTTGATTGCCTTACGGAGGGAATAACTACACTGTTTGTATCCAACCATATTCCTAGTCACCTTGCCATGGTTAAATGCAGTGTTTTGCCCTTTCAGTTTTGCGTGAATGCTGCCATCTATCCATTTCTGGTTTGGGTAGGTTTTAATAGTCACCTTAGGAACAACATCCCCTATACACTTCCTGATGAACTCAGTCACTGTGTCCGTGTAAACGTCAATGTTATTCTCATAGGCTACCCAGAACATATCAGAGTCCTTGTGATCAATCTTGAAGCATGGATTCTGATTGGTCAGACCAGCGTTGAATAGTCCTTAGCACAGGTACTTCCTGTTTGAGTTTCTGCCTTTAGGAATGGAGGAGCAAAATGGAGCAGTGATCTGATTTGCCGAAGGTAGGCATCTCGAAAAGGCGAGTACCAGTGGTCTAGTGTTTTTCCTAAGCGAGTACTACAGCCAATGTGTTGATAGAACTTCCATAGCGGTTTCTTTAAATTTTCTTGGTTAAAATCCTACAATAAATGTGGCCTCAAGATATGTGGTTTCCAGTTTCCATAAAGTCCAGTGTAGGTCCTTGAGGGCTGTTGTGGTATCGGCTTGAGTGGGAATATACAGTTTCTGTATGTTATCACACCATGAGTAGTTAACCATGAAACATACACCCCCGCCTTTCTTCTTCCCAGAAAGTTCTTTACTCCTGTCTGCATGGACGGGAACAGTATATCCCGAGAGATATGATTCCCTGAAACAGAGTATGTTACAGTCCCTTATGTCTCTCTGGAAGGAGATCCTTGCCCTGATCTCGTCGACTTAATTGTCCAGAGACTGAACATTAGCGAGTAATACACTCGGAAGCGGTGGATGGTGTGCCCTCCTCCTGAGTCGCACTCCGAATACCTCTTTTCTTCCGGCCACGTCTTGGCCACGTCAGCCTCTGGGATAAATTAAATTGCCCTGGGGGATACAAGTAAATGATCAAATTCAGGAAAGTCGTATTCCTGGCCGTAATGCTGGTTGGTGAGTTACCACCGCTCTGATATCAAAAGTTATATCCGGCTCTATGTAATATATATATATTTTTTAACGTTCTGGGCTAGTAATGTAAGAAATAACACACCAAAAAAACTAAATATAGCAAAGTTGCTTAGGAGCTAGAAGCAGAGCTGCCACTGTTTACAGGCGTGCCAATATATCTTGCAAACACCGGCTTCTCTGGCATTATCCATTGAGTATCCACTCAGACTTCAGTAGTCTAGTCCAGTTACTAGTTACTAGAGTTAATGATAGTCTAGTCCAGTTGTTAGAAGTGATTCAGTCCAAGCAGTTTGATCTTCTCCAGGTTTCCCAATGAGCTCATGGTATCACAGTGTTGTAAACAGTGAGCAGAAACTGTGGACCAACTACACTGTATGTATAGACACTCAGTTTAGCTTTAGCATATCCTTTAGCATAGCCTTTTAGCAATGCCTTGAGGGGAGAGTGGGTTAAGTTGAGCTCAAGGGATAAGTTGAGCCACCCTTGTTTGTAGGAAGCCATACAGTGCATTTATAAAGCATTCAGACCCATTTATTCAGGACATTTAGAGACTCCTGCGTTGTCTTGGCTGTATGTTGACGGTCATTGTCCTGTTGCAAGGTGAACCTTCGCCCCAGTCTGAGGTCTTGAGCGCTTTGGAGAAGATTTTCATCAAGAATCTCGACTGACTAGTCTCCCACTCCCTGCTGCTGAAAAACATACCCACAGCATGATGATGCTACCACCATGCTTCACCGTAGGGATGGTGCCAGGTTTCCTCCAGATGTGACGCTAGGCATTTAGGACAAATAGTTCAATCTTGGTTTCATCAGACCAGAGAATCTTGTTTCTCATGATCTGGGAGTCCTTTAGGTGCCTTTTGCAAAACTCCAAGCAGAATGTCATGTGTGTGGCTTCCGTCTGGCCACTCTACCATAAAGGCCTGATTGGTGGAGTGCTGCAGAGATGGTTGTTCTCCCATCTCCACAGAGGAACTCTGGAGCTCTGTCAGAGTCACCATAGGGTTGTTGGTCACCTCCTTGACCAAGGCGCAGCTCCTCCGATTGCTCAGTTTGGCGGGTGGCCAGCTCTAGGAATAGTCTTGGTGTTTCAAAACTTCTTCCATTTAAGAATAGTATAGTTGCCACAGTGTTCTTGGGAACCTTCAATCCTGCAGAAATGTTTTGGTACCCTTCCCCAGATGTGTCTCAGAGCTCTAAGGACGATTCCTTAGACCTCATGGCTTGGTTTTTGCTCTGACATGCACTGTCAACTGTGGGACCTTATACAGACAGGTGTGTGCCTTTCCAAATCATGTCCAATCAATAGAATTTACCACAGGTGGACCTAGTCACATTGTAGAAACATCTCAAGGATGATCAATGGAAACATGGATGCACCTGAGCTCAATTTCGAGTCTCATAGCAAAGGGTCTGAATAATTATGTAAATAAGGTATTTCTGTTTTGAATATTTACATTACATTTGCAAAAAAAAATGTTTAACTGCTTTGTCATTATGGGGTATTGTGTGTAGATTGATGAGGGACATTTTTTATTTAATTAATTTTAGAATAAGGCTGTAACAACATTTGGAAAAAGGGAAGGGGTCCAAATGCACTGTACACAAAATTAATCATGTGACCAAATATTTAGGAAGAGGTCATAATTTCATGGAGTCTGTGGGGGAAGAAACCACATTGAAAAAGTGATATGAAAGTTACTTCCAAAAAACAGATTTTCGCCAAGTCAAATGCATTTATTGTGTTAGAGGTTTTATGATGTTTGTATCTAAACCAGTGGTTCCCAACCAGGGGTACTAGGACCTGGGGGTACTTGGCCTATCAGCTGGGGGTACTTGAGAAAACTCATGAGACCATAGACCTACTGGTAAAACTCATGAGACCATAGACCTACTGGTAAAATGCACATGAAGGGTACTTTAGGGATACTCCGGGCAGAGCCAAATTCAGTTGTTGGTGATCTAAACCAAAGTAGATCATTTGAAGATTGTTCTATACATTGGGTTTTTTATAAGCTACCATATGAGGTCCTAAACCTAGCATGAAAGTGTATCCTTGTAGCTGTGTGAGCTAATATAGTCAAAAGGTTTGCCTTGGGGTAAGTTGAGCCAATGGCCATGGAGAAAATTTTGCCAATGTTGGAACCAATGGCAAGTTAAGCAAATTAAAGTGTTTTCTTACCAGGCGTAATGCAAGGAATTATTGCAGGGATATCAGGTAACAACAGGGCCTGGCCTATGTTAAAAGTGTCATTAAAAAGTACAAAGCGTTTGTTTGTTACACCCCTTTTGCCCACAGAACAGCCTCAATTCGTCAAGGTATGGACTCTACAAGGTGTTGAAAGCGTTCCTCAAGTTGGCTGGTTGTCCGGGTGGTGGACCATTCTTGATACACACAGGAAACTGTTGAGCGTGAAAAACCCAGCAGTGTTGAAGTTCTCGACACACACACACCGGTGTGCCTGGCACGTACTACCATTCCCCGTTTAAAGCCACTTAAGTATTTTGTCTTGAACTTTCATCTTCTCAAGGCTTAAACATCCTTCTTTAACCTGTCTCCTCCCCTTCATCTATACTAATTGAAGTGGATTTAACAAGTGACATCAATAAGGTTTTGTCATGGAAATCTTTTAGCTTTGTACACTCAGTGTATATATCTCTTTTTCTTTTCTTTTTTTTACCCCTTTTTCTCCCCAATTTCGTAGTGTCCAATTGTTGTAGTAGCTACAATCTTATATCATCGCTACAACTCCCGTATGGGCTCAGGAGAGAGGAAGGTTGAAAGCCATGCGTCCTCCGATACACAACACAACCCAACCCAACCTAGGAAATACTGTCCACCTGGCAACCTTGGTTAGCGCGCACTGTGCCCGGCCCACCACAGGAGTCGCTGGTGCGCGATGAGACAAGGATATCCCTACCGACCAAGCCCTCCCTAACCCAGATGACGCTAGGCCAATTGTGCGTCGCCCCATGGACCTCCCGGTCGCGGCCGGTTACGAAAGAGCCTGGGCGCGAACCCAGAGTCTCTGATGGCACAGCTGGCGCTGCAATACAACGCCCTTAACCACTGCGCCACCCGGGAGGCCTATAGATATCTCTTTTATAAAAAACATACTATATTTCCCTTGACGGAGTAATGCTGAATGTAAAACAATTCTCAATTTACCCAAACACTGTAAAAAATAAAGAAAAAAGCAAACTTAATCAATGGTTTAATCGGCATTATTCTGTGAGTTGAGTGGACTTCAAATGGGCAAGAATTGGAGATAATGTGTTAAGGTTTGTTCACTCAACTGTATATTGGTTCAGCAATATTCCCAAATGTTGAGCAAACACAATCCTATTGCAGCTGGTTGCCTTACAATTATCTGTTGAATATTTTGTCATTCTATTGACAGTGTAGTGCTTCTGCATACAGTATGTATTATATGTTGAATATTGTGTCATTCTATTGACAGTGTAGTGCTTCTGCATACAGTATGTATTATATGTTGAATATTGTGTCATTCTATTGACAGTGTAGTGCTTCTGCATACAGTATGTATTATATGTTGAATATTGTGTCATTCTATTGACAGTGTAGTGCTTCTGCATACAGTATGTATTATATGTTGAATATTGTTTCATTCTATTGACAGTGTAGTGCTTCTGCATACAGTATGCACAGATTGAACCCTTCTTCTGCTTTTGATCAAGCTGCTCCGCCTTCCACCCAGTTGCCACCATCAACAATACTATTTTGGCATTGCCAGTCAAATGTTGGGAGCGTATCATATTGTGAGTTGAGTAAACTGTGTGTAGCATGTAGTTTATCGTTTGCGCAGCATTAACCTATCAGAGCTCTGGGTTTGATATACAGGAGCAGGTGCTGGATTGGCGTCTTGTGGGAACTTTCACCACTGCATCTCTGGTAGTGTAGCCTACTTCCAAAACAGCCCCACCAAAACAGTGACCCAGAGACAGTTGCTTAGCAGCCTTACAATCTAAAAACAAATGTGTTCTTTTTTAACCCGTTGCAAGGTAGAGTTAGATAACTGTTGAGTTTATTTCAGTAAACACAGTCCGTGTGTATTTCCTGTTGGAATCATGTTGAGTTGGTGTCTTTGCAGTGCTTGTTGAGGAAGCACAGGCAGCAGTGTTTTTGTAAGACATGGCTCCGTGTCTAAGGGTACACATGTGATTCCTGTATATTAGATTTACCTGTTGTTTGTTTTGCTACAGCGTAGGACATCTAGACCCGTTTGCCCTGTCCCTAAACATATTTCAGTAGAAACAAGTTAACCTCGCCAGATGCATAATGGCATAAAATACATTTTAGGTTTTGAGACGGGGGAGTTCTTAACTTACTCTAGGGTCAAGAACAGGGATCAGATTATGTCACAATAAGACTATAAACTTCCTGAAATAACATGTTTCCTTTCATCACTCTAGTAGTAGTAATATTGCAAATACCTACCTTTTCCACAGGGTCTTTTTTATTTATTTTACCTTTATTTATTTTACTAGGCAAGTCAGTTAAGAACAAATTCTTATTTTCAATGATGGCCTAGGAACAGTGGGTTAACTGCCAGTTCAGGGGCAGAACGACAGATTTGTACCTTGTCAGCTTGGGGGTTTGAACTTGCAACCTTCCGGTTACTAGTCCAACAGTAACCTTTCTAGGGGCAAGTGTTTGAAATAGGGCCATTCCTATCTACCAACGTTGCTACATAATGGGCATTCATTACACATGACTACAGACTATGGCCAAGATTCAAACCGGAGCGTGGAAGATCCGTGCTTTAGCTCAATCAAAATGTATGTCTCCTCACCACCCTGTCTCCTTTCATGCCCCTGCAGCCATTTGTCATCCACGACATGGATACCCTCCAGCTGGCAGAGCAGACCCTCGTTGCCAAGATGGTGGGCACGGCTGGGGGCCATCTGCTGGAGAAGGAGGCTGAGGTCCGCATCTTCCACTGCTGCCAGTGCACCTCCGTGGAGACGGTCACAGAGCTGACTGAGTTCGCCAAGTCTGTCCCCGGCTTCTCCAGCCTGGACCTGAACGACCAGGTGACTCTGCTGAAGTATGGAGTGTACGAGGCGCTGTTCGCCCTGCTGGCCTCATGTATGAACAAGGACGGCCTCCTGGTGGCCTACGGATCGGGCTTCATCACCAGGGAGTTTCTCAAGAGTCTGAGGAGGCCCTTCAGCGACATGATGGAACCCAAGTTCCAGTTCGCCATGAAGTTCAACGGGCTGGAGCTGGATGACAGTGACCTGGCCCTGTTTGTGGCCGCCATCATCTGCTGTGGAGGTAAGAGAGAGAGAGGTAGAGGCTGGGATCTGGGGTTAATGACCACTAATTGGTACACTAATTGGTAGTTGCCACTAATTGGTAGTTAATTACTAGTGTTATTACTTATCTTCTTGATGGATTTGCTCTTCAGCTCTATGCCAATCATAATGTCTCTTCTTGGATTGGCATAATCCACCTTCTTTCTCTAATTTTGCTGTCCTCTTTCCTCTCCCTCAGACCGTCCCGGCCTGGTGAACGTTGGCCACATTGAGCGCATGCAGGAGAACATTGTTCAGGTGCTGCGGCTCCACCTGCTGGCCAATCACCCAGACGACACCTTCCTCTTCCCCAAGCTGCTGCAGAAACTGTCCGACCTCCGGCAGCTGGTCACCGAGCACGCTCAGTTGGTCCAGGAGATCAAGAAAACAGAGGACATGTCACTCCACCCCTTGCTGCAGGAGATCTACAGAGACATGTACTGAGACACTGAGCCCAGAAAGGAGGGTGGGGGCTGTGTCACACACCCACCTCACCCTCCATCTTGGGGACATGTACTGAGTCTAGAAAGGAGGTTGCCCTCCATTTTGGGGACACATGCGTGAACAGTCTCTCTGAATAGTCCCACCATGAAAGGATTGAACCACTGGACCCCCAGATGCAGGGTTGCTCGTCTTTCAGACAGGACCGGTCAGGACTATAGGACTATATTCTGGGCACCTGTAGTGGGGTCCACTACCCCCACAGGGACCTATATGGCCATATTACCTGTGTGGATGGGCAATGTGAAGCTGAACTGAGTGTCCTGTTCCAACTAGAGTTAGTGTTAGTGTCCTAACTAGAGAACATGTATTGGGCTGGGTTTAGACACCTTTGTCCAATGTCAGAAATAAGTACACGGATCAAATAATCAATTGCTTGTTTAGATAACAGTGGCTGTATTTAGACAGGCAGCCCAATTCTGATATTTCTTTCACTAATTGGTCTTTTGACCAATCAGATCAGCTCTGAAAAAGGATCTGATATGAAAAGATCTGATGTGACTGGTCAAAAGACCAATTAGTGGGAAAAAGATCAGAATTGGGCTACCTGTCTAAATGCAGCATATGATTCAGTCAGACTATAGCCACAAGAGTCCCTGCTAGAGGGCATCCCTTTCCTATACGGTACACACATCTCTGACCTAATCAGGCCCTTGAGTGATGAACAGCAGGACGTATCGACAGAATCACCACTCCAGCAGTATCTTTATAACTATGTCATTTTGTAACGAACTTCAGAGTGAGTGAAAAGAATGATAATGTTGAACACCTATTTTGCAGTAAAGACACCCAAGCGACTTCAGTGCCGAATACAGACTTCAGATGTGAGCGACTGTGTCTCACTGTAAGGCAGCTTTTTAGCGATTGGATGCTCTCCCCCAGTGAGGTTATGGGATTGCATGGTCAATAAGGTCCTCATGAGTGTCTGTCTCTGTCACTGCCGGTGTGTGTGTCTCTCCTATATTCAGTTTCCTAACACTGTACCAGGTTACTGTCGTACGGATGTGCCTGCAGCGGCTCTAAATACAACTCACAGTACAAGTAAATGTAACATATTGCTTCATTCATTTGGGGAAACCTCTCCTGTGTGTTTCTAAGCTCTTGCTCCTGCTTAGGCTATAACTTATCATGTCTAAGAAATGTGGATTCCTCTGGGGGGGAAAAATGACTTTAGCTATAATTGTTATTTAACATTTGCATATTTGCTAAATGTTATCATGAATGAGGCTACAGAGTTTCAGAAAGTGCTCCCCATATATCCCACTGAGTTTTTAGTCCTTTGCTCTTTTGGGCAAAGACCCACAGCCTCAGTTGGAGGGACACATTATTGGCTGCCGCAGGTCTCCGTTGTTCTCACGTCAGTTACTCATCAGTCATACTTCGACCGAGAATTCACTATGTGCTTTTTAGTGATGGTTTTCACATACCTTTCCCTTCATCTCATTTTTCTCTCCTATCTAGACCAAACTCTAACATGGAGGCTTTGGTGTGCATTATATTCATTTTATAAAACCATGGTGAAGCTCAATGATTTCAAAGATTTTTCATTTTCAATACTTTCACAAACAAAAGTAAACAAACTACCATGTCAATAGTGTTCCCCCCACCGTTCAGAACATGGCTCCATCAGGACATTTGTTTGTAAGTGGTTTGATTTAATTCAAAACAGACTGATTTGGAAATGACCAATCAGAGATGCACTGTGTAAATGCACCCACAACGCAACACTAACTATACCACTAACACGAGATATGATATGAGACTCTTTTATATACTGTAATATTTGGCACTCCATCTTGTTTTGTATACTGGAATTAAAGGGCTAATATGACTTCAAACTATATTAAAACCTTAACAAAGGCAGATTGAGAGCAGATTTACAGCATTTTAAGCCATTAACTAGACAGCCTTCTCTCTCTCTCTCTCTCTCTCTCTCTCTCTCTCTCTCTCTCTCTCTCTCTCTCTCTCTCTCTCTCTCTCTCTCTCTCTCTCTCTCTCTCTCATCTAGTAGAGATGAAATACTAAAGCTGCCTCATCAAACCAGCCATCAATCCTTCCCAGAACTGTTGAGAATGTTTCAAAGACAGAATGAAATGCTCTTTCCCGTGTGCATGCTTTCCTGATGGAAAGGATATACAGTACGTGCGTGTATTTTCCGCGAGGGAATGTTTTTTGTTCTTTGCTTACCGTAGCAAATTGTCATGAATCCACAAATGAATGTTTTTTATTGGTGTAATGGACCTAGCTTCACTCTCTGCACCATGTTCTATTAATGCTTTGTACATAGATTCAGTGATTATTTGATCGCTTGCCCCAACTATAACCAGAGGTATGCAAGATACAAACTATTATTGAGTATGCTTTGTATTCCTTTTTGTCTGGTAAATACATTTCAATGTTTTAAATGGTACAGAAATGTAGGTATGTTTTTGATTAAGCGCTACCTAATTTGACAATGTTATAATTGAGTTGGATCATATTTTTATACTAAAGTATATATATATATATGTATATCAGAAATGGTTTCGTTGAATAACTAGGCTGAAAAATGCAATGTGAATAGAATAGCTAAGTATCTGGTGATACAACCATAGACGTGATTCCCACTGGGGACATTCCTTTGGTTAATTCCCACACTAGAGAGAGAGAGAGAGAGAGAGAGAGAGAGAGAGGGAGAGTTAACATTTTCTCTATGTGCTGTGCTTTAGGTGTAGGGATACTAAAAGCACTCATAGCAAATATCAACACTTGAACGCAAAACCTTTCATGGGTTATTGACACTATTTTCACTCAACAACATGATCTGGATATATTATTCGTCTTGAACATGCATAAGTAAATCATCAGCGTTAAGACTGGTAATAAGCTATCGTGGCACAGATCCTACATCAATACTGCAGGTTTCCTTCTATGCTATGGTCTCAGGTGGAAGATTAGGTAATAAAGGGGATGATTAGGGCGTAATTTCACTATTCAGAACATAAATGCTCCATAACTGCCTCATTATGTTCTTCAAGCCAAACGGTTTGTTGTTTTTGTGGCCCTACTATATCCCTTCTCTGTTCTGATACATGTACAGTATATAGAACATTACACACTCATAACTTGTCCACAATGAACAGTGATTTCATCACAGCTAAATGCAGTAAAGATGCAGTATATTGTTTATTAGAAACGGAGTGTTTCGAGCCCTGAATGCTGATTGGCTGATATTTCAGACCATATACCATGGGTGTGATGACAAAACATGTATTTTTCTGCCCTAATTACATTGGTAACCAGTTTATAATAGCAATAAGGCACCTCTGGGGTTTGTGGTATATGGCCAATATACCACAGCTAAGGGCTGTATCCAGGCACTCCGAGTTGCGCATAAGAACATCCCTTAGCCGTGGTATATTGGCCATATACCACACCCCCTCTGGCCTTAGTTATTAATTAATTATTGCTTAATTAACATGCTTCTGCTGTATCAAGCGTTTTACTGGCTTCCCTCCTCACTCGCTGCTGTGTTCTAACTTACTTAATTATAATCATGCCATATGTTAGATAACTGAATTTCAAGCTGCCTGTAATGGCAGTTCTACAATATCTATTGCTCTGGATTGTCAGACCTCTGCGAAATGCATCGCTGCTTTAATCCACCAGATTGTAGAATCACAAGGTGAACAGAATACATGAGGGAGTAAACTCAACCCGTGCCTTAACCTATCACATACAACACTAGACACAATGGAGTCAAGTAAAGCTGCACACAGTTCTGTACAGTTCTGTGTCCTCCTGCCAGAAGCTGCTGGTATGGATATGATACTACACAGTACAGAGATACACAAAGAGAGCAAATGGCGTCATGACATAATTAGGGAAGGTTTCAAATTTGTGATAGGCAGACAGACCATTGTTGAATCTGTGGAACATAACGACTGTTTGGAATTACATTCCTCCACATTAGAGAGGTTGCTCTCTTGCAATAGTGTAAATACAAACACGATTATATAATGGTTCAAAGACTAGAGGAAAAACCCAGAGGAGAAGTTATGTGATTGGTAAATTGAAGATGTCTGCTACCCTTAAGGATCTATGGTGTTTTGTGTTGAATTGACAAGGGACTTTTGACAAGTATCAGGGTAAATATTGTGTCCCTTAGTTTATACTAGCTCAGGACATAGCGAGGTACTGTTCTTTTATTTTTCAAGTGAGTTTATAGTGCCCTGCCATACAGCACACATATAATAATAATAATAATAATAATAATAATAATAATAACAAATACAGCTCTGCAGAGATGATGAGTGCAGAAGATATAGGAAAAGGTTTGTATTTTTGTAGTAAAGAGTTGATGCAGTGTTTTTATGGCTAGTGTCATGCAAAGAGACTGGAGACAGTCTTTGGATGCTTTGTTTATGTATACTGTGGCTTGGTAACAATAAAGTACATTTTTGATGAATGTTTATCTAGTAATTTAAACAACAAACAAGTTGACTTTGAATAGATTCACAAATAAAAATGATTTAAAAATTCAACGTTATTGTCCATCTATTTCAAGTAAATAATAACATCTGATTGACAGTGAGAGCTGAATAAATGAAAGGTATTGTAACTGACAAAATAAAGGAAACAGAAACCCCAACATAAAGCTTTTTAATAGAGCATTGGGCCACCACAAGCCACCAGGACAGCTTCAATGCACCTTGGCATAGATTCTACGAGTGTCTTGAACTCTATTGGAGGGATGCAACACCATTCGTCCACAAGGAATCGTTTGGTGGTGTAAAACTCCAGAATCTAAGTGTTCAATTAGGTTGAGATCTGGTGACTGAGACGGCTATGACATATGGTTGACATCGTTTTCATGCTCATCAAACCATTTAGTGACCACTCGTGCCCTGTGGATGGGGGCATTGTCATCCTGGAAGAGACCACTCCCATCAGGATAGAAATGTTTCACCCACGACTGCGTGGCCACGCACGCCTCCAACTCAATCATCAAGTTTGCGGACGACACAACAGTGGTAGGCTTGATTACCAACAACGACGAGACGGCCTACAGGGAGGAGGTGAGGGCCCTCGGAGTGTGGTGTCAGGAAAATAACCTCACACTCAACGTCAACAAAACTAAGGAGATGATTGTGGACTTCAGGAAACAGCAGAGGGAACACCCCCCTATCCACATCGATGGAACAGTAGTGGAGAGGGTAGCAAGTTTTAAGTTCCTCGGCATACACATCACAGATAAACTGAATTGGTCCACTCACACTGACAGCGTCGTGAAGAAGGCGCAGCAGCGCCTCTTCAACCTCAGGAGGCTGAAGAAATTCAGCTTGTCACCAAAAGCACTCACAAACTTCTACAGATGCACAATCGAGAGCATCCTGGCGGGCTGTATCACCGCCTGGTACGGCAACTGCTCCGCCCTCAACCGTAAGGCTCTCCAGAGGGTAGTGAGGTCTGCACAACGCATCACCGGGGGCAAACTACCTGCCCTCCAGGACACCTACACCACCCGATGTTACAGGAAGGCCATAAAGATCATCAAGGACATCAACCACCCGAACCACTGCCTGTTCACCCCGCTATCATCGAGAAGGCGAGGTCAGTACAGGTGCATCAAAGCTGGGACCGAGAGACTGAAAAACAGCTTCTATCTCAAGGCCATCAGACTGTTAAACAGCCACCACTAACATTGAGTGGCTGCTGCCAACACACTGTCATTGACACTGACCCCACTGCAGCCATTTTAATAATGGGAATTGATGTGAAATTATGTAAATATATCACTAGCCACTTTAAACAATGCTACCTTATATAATGTTACTTACCCTACATTATTCATCTCATATGCATACGTATATACTGTACTCTACATCATCGACTGCATCCTTATGTAATACATGTATCACTAGCCACTTTAACTATGCCACTTTGTTTACTTTGTCTACATACTCATCTCATATGTATATACTGTACTCGATACCATCACTCATTCGTATATCCTTATGTACATATTCTTTATCCCCTTACACTGTGTATAAGACAGTAGTTTTGGAATTGTTAGTTAGATTACTTGTTGGTTATCACTGCATTGTCGGAACTAGAAGCACAAGCATTTCGCTACACTCGCATTAACATCTGCTAACCATGTGTATGTGACAAATACAATTTGATTTGATTTGATTTGATTTGAAGCAATCACTCAGAATGGCTGTGTATTTATTGGCGTTTTCCTTGCCCTCTAAGAGGTTGAGTGGAACTAAACCATGCCAGGACAATACACCCCACACCATAAAAGCTCAAACAACTCAAGTGTTTTCTTTATTTTGGCAGTTACCTGTAAATGTATGAGGCCATGGGATGTTGAGATTGAGGACTCCATCTGCTGGTCTGCAGAAACAACTGCAAATGATGTCTTAAATTGTGCAATCTCTCAGACGCACGTAACATAAATGATATCATAGCGTCTCTCAACAGACTGGGATCAGGATGAAGTTTGTTACGGTACTCAGATCTTTCGTCACTGATCATTTTTCACAATTCACGATATTGCAGGTGCTCGCATCTTTTACATTTCAGAAGGGAGGTTGACATGTGGCCCATAGACTTTCCTGAAACTTGCACAGAGAAGGGGTGGGGCTACGGCCCGAGTTCCAGTATATTTTCTAACATACTTGCCCCCAGAACTAAATCGAGCAACTGACGCAATTAAACACGATTTCTGTTCTGGGTTTCGAAGTGTGTACACTACACGACCAAAAGTATGTGGACACCTGCTCGTCGAACATCACATTCCAAAATCATGGGCGTTACCATAAAGTTGGTCCCCTCTTTGCAGCTATAACAGCCTCCACTCTTCAGGAAAGGCTTTCCACTAGATGTTGGAACATTGCTGCAGGCACTTTCTTCCATTCAGCCACAAGAGCATGAGTGATGTACAGCACTGATGTTGGGTGATTATCCCTGTCTCACTGTCGGCGTTCCAATTAATCCCAAAGGTGTTCGATGGCGTTAAGGTCAGGGCTCTGTGCAGGCCAGTCAACTTCTTACACACCGATCTCGACAAACCATTTCTGTTTGGACCTCGCTTTGTGCACAGGGGCATTGTCATGCTGAAACAGGAAAGGACCTTCCTCAAACTTTTGCAACAAAGTTGGGAGCACAGAATCATCTAGAATGTCATTGTATGCTGTAGCGTTACTATTTCCCTTCACTGTGTCATGAAGTTGGCCTGGGGGTAGGTTTATGACAGCTTTAACTTCCTAACTGATATCTTGAGATGTTGCTTCAATATATCCACAGAATTTTCCTTTCTCATGAAGGAAGTGCACCAGTCCCTCCTGCAGCAAAGCACCCCCACAACATGATGCTGCCACCCCCGTGCTTTACGGTTGGGATGGTGTTCTTCGGCTTGCAAGTACCCCCCATTTTCTTCCAAAGATAACGATGGTCATTATGGCCAAACAGTTCTATTTTTGTTCCATCAGACCAGAGGACATTCCTCCAAAACTGTCTTTTTATGGCAGTTTTGGAGCAGTGGCTTCTTCCTTGCTGAGCGGCATTTCAGGTTATGTCAATATATGACTTGTTTTACTGTGGACATCGAAGCTTTTGTACCTGTTTCCTCCAGTATCTTCACAAGGTCCTTTGCTGTTCTGGGATTGATTTGCACTTTTCGCACCAAAGTACGTTTATCTCTAGGAGACAGAACGCGTCTCCTTCCTGAGCGGTATGACGGCTGCGTGGTCCCATGGTGTTTAAACTTGCGTACTATTGTTTCTACAGGTGAACGCGGTACCTTCACGCATTTTGAAATTGCTCCCAAGGATGAACCAGACTTGTGGAGGTCTACATTTTTTTTCTGAGGTCTTGGCTTTCTTTTGATTTTCCCATGATGCCAAGCAAAGAGGCACTGAGTTTGAAGGGAGACCTTGAAATACATCCTTGAAATACATCCACAGGTACACCTGCAATTCTGCTACTCTCTGTTTATCATATATGCATAGTCACTTTAACTATACATTCATGTACATACTACCTCAATTGGACCGACCAACCAGTGCACATTGTCTAACCGGGCTATCTGCATTGTGTCCTGCCACCCGCCAACCCCTCTTTTACGCTACTGCTACTCTGTGTTCATCATATATGCATAGTCCCTTTAACCATATCTACATGTACATACTACCTCAATCAGCCTGACTAACCGGTGTCTGTATGTAGCCTCACTACATTTATAGACTCGCTACTGTACATAGCCTGTCTTTTTACTGGTGTTTTGTTTCTTTACCTACCTATTGTTCACCTAATACATTTTTTGCACTATTGGTTAGAGCCTGTAAGTAAGCATTTCACTGTACTACACCTGTTGTATTCGGCGCACGTGACAAATACACTTTGATTTGATTTGATTTGATGCAAATGATGTCATTTAGCCTAACAGAAGCTTCTAAAGCCATGACATCATTTTCTGGAATTTTCCAAGCCGTTTATAGGCACAGTCAACTTAGTGTATGTAAACTTCTGACCCACTGGAATTGTGATACAGTGAATTATAAGTGAAATAATCTGTTTGTAAACAATTGTTGGACAAATCACTTGTATCATACACAAAGTAGATGTCCTAACCAACTTGAAGAAACTATAGTTTGGCAAGTTATCCGCCACAATTGTTGCAACCCCTATTACTATCCTGTTCAACCTCTCTTTCGTATGGTCTGAGATCCCCAAAGATTGGAAAGCTGCTGCGGTCATCCCCCTCTTCAAAGTGGGAGACACTCAAGACCCAAACTGTTACAGACCGCAGCAGTTTTCCTACCCTGCCTTTCTAAGGTCTTCGAAAGCTAAGTTAACAAACAGATCACCGGCCATTTCGAATCACACTGTACCTTCTATGCAATCTGGTTTCCGAGCTTGTCATCGTTTGCACCTCAGCCACACTCAAGGTCCTAAACAATATCACAACCACCATCAATAAAAGACAGTACTGTGCAGCACTATTCGTCGGCCTGGCCAAGGCTTTCGTCTCTGTCAATCACCACATTCTTATCGGCAGACTCAACAGCCTTTGTTTCTCAAATGACTGCCTCGCCTGGTTCACCAACTACTTCTCAGACAGAGTTCAGTGTGTCAAATTGGAGGGTCTGTTGTCCGGACCTCTGGCAGTCTCTATGGGGGTACCTCAGGGTTCAATTATTGGGCCGACTCTTTTCTCTGTATGCATCAATGATGTCGCTCTTGCTGCTGCTGATTCTCTGATCCACCTCTACGCAGACGACACCATTCTGTATACTTCTGGCCCTTCTTTGGACACTGTGTTAACTAACCTCCAGATGAGCTTCAATGCCATATACAACTTTCCTTCCGTGGCCTCCAACTCCTCTTAAACGCAAGTAAAACTAAATGCATGATCTTCAACCGATCGCTGCCCGCACCTGCCCGCCCGTCCAGCATTACTACTCTGGACGGTTCTGACTTAGAATATATGGACAATTCAAATACCTCGGTGTCTGGTTAGACTATAAACTCTCCTTCCAGACTCACATTAAGCATCTCCAATCCAAAGTTAAATCTAGAATTGGCTTCCTATTTCGCAACAAAGAATCCTTTACTCATGCTGCCAAACATACCCTCGTAAAACTGACTATCCTACCGATCCTTGACTTCGGCGATGTCATTTACAAAATAGCCTCCAACACTCTGCTCAGCAAATTGGATGCAGTCTATCACAGAGCCATCCATTTTGTCACCAAAGCCCCATATACTACCCACCACTGCGACCTGTATGCTCTCGTTGGCTGGTCCTCGCTTAATATTTGTCGCCAAACCCACTGGCTCCAGGTCATCTTTAAGTCTTTGCTAGGTAAAGCCCCGCCTTAACTCAGATCACTGGTCACCATAGTAGCACCCACCCATAGCACGTGCTCCAGCAGGTATATTTCACTGGTCACCCCCAAAGCCAATTCATCTTTGGCTGCCTTTCCTTCCAGTTCTCTGCTGCCAATAACTGAAACTAATTTCAAAAATCACTCATGCTGGAGACTCATATCTCCCTCACTAACTTTAAGCATCAGCTGTCAGAGCAGCTTACAGATCATTGTACCTGTACATAGCCCATATGTAAATAGCCCACACAACTACCTCATCCCAATATTATTTTTTTTTTCTCCTTTGCACCCCAGTATCTCTACTTGCACATTCATCGTCTGCACATCTGTCACTCCAGTATTTAATTGCTAAATTGTTGTTATTTAACCACTATGTTTTGCCTTACCTCATTAATCTTACTTACTTCACTTGTTCTCAACTGGCCTGCCTGGTTAAGTAAAGGTGAAATAAAAATTTAAATCAAATATTTTTTTAGAAAATATTTGTGGAGGGGTTGAAAAACAAGTTTTCATGACTCCAACCTAAGTGTGTGTAAACTTACGACTTCAACTGTATAGTGTACGTTGTGTAACATTGTCTTGGTAGTTTCATAACTTGAACATTTAAATTCTTATGACAGGCCCTGATTCGTTATGTGGGTGCTTAGCCACGTAATCAAATTAAATTGTTCTCACTCTCTATATACATTGGTCAGCTACATTGTCAGCATGCATTTTATATCATTATAAACACCAAAAAGTGAATCCAGTACTAAGCAGGTAACGGTATGACTTTACTGTCTTTGGATTTGATCATTATTCCCACTTTCCAAGTTACACCAGATGTAAATTCGGGAGATTCATCCTCACAAAAAAAATTTTTAATCGTCAACCTAAAAGGATAATAAGAGGATGAGGTGACATTAAAATCACAAATGATAAGAAAAAGGTCACAGGTCAGGAGGAAGAGGCAAGGTATGGTACATTTACACAATACACTAGATGGCGCTATATTCTTACAGTCCCGTCTTTCATCTTCCTGTCCAGTGTGTCGCACAGTTTCCGTTATGGCGGCGTCTATCAAGATGTTTTGCTTGTACATCTCGGCATGATTCTTGTATTATTTTTGATAAACACACTCCCATGTGTAACGTTACGATACAGGTTTCATCGCTCTGCAACAGCCCAGAGTGGATTTATATTATCTATAAATAAACGGGGCATTTTGAAGGATGGTTTCCCTGAAAAATCAGCCCAAGATCAACTTCCTCAACTACTGCAGTCTTGTTTCCAGACCGGGTACTGCAGATTCGACCCCACGGCAGACAGCCTTCATGTGGGTAATTTACTCGCCATCATCGGGCTACTGAATTTTCAAAGCGCAGGACACACTGGCGTCGCTCTAATCGGTGGTGCAACAGCACTGGTAGGAGACCCAAGCGAGAGAGAGCGTGCAGCGAATCTTCACCAACCATGAACTGACTTTTCCACAACGACTCTTAAGAAGTTTGGCACTGTAACTGTATTGAACAAGTTAACTTTGTACAAAGACTGGAATGGTTGCTTTTCTGGCAGAAGTTGGCAGACATTTCCGAATGGGGAATCTGCTCAGTAGTAGGCATGCAGTGTCCAGTCCAGGTTGAAGAGTGCAGAAGGCATGAGCCTTACTGAGTTCTCTTACCAGCTGTGTGACTCCTACCACCTGAACCAGAATCACAGCTGTAAGATCCAGCTAGGAGGGACAGACCAGCTGGGCAACCTGATGTCTGGGCACAAGTTCATACACAAGTAATGTTGCGTCATTCATTGGGGACACACACATTTCCAAATATATTGACCAATTATCACATTGATTCCGGATATTGTAGCCAAGCATCTAAAGGATGCATCAGACACTAAAGTGACGCATAATGCCTATTAATAACCTATAATAATAATAATAAACACAAATTATTAATAACACAAACTCACATCCTTCCGGCCCTCCTCACCACTCACTCAGCTGCCTGTGGCCTGCAACACTCTCAACTCGCATCATTCCGGCCCTCCTCACCACTCACTCAGCTGCCTGTGGCCTGCAACACTCTCAACTCACATCCTTCCGGCCCTCCTCACCACTCACTCAGCTGCCTGTGGCCTGCAACACTAAACTCACACTCTTCCGGCCCTCCCCACCACTCACTCAGCTGCCTGTGGCCTGCAACACTAAACTCACATTCTTCTGGCCCTCCCCACCACTCACTCAGCTGCCTGTGGCCTGCAACACTCTCAACTCACATCCTTCCCTGGCCCTCCTCACCACTCACTCAGCTGCCTGTGGCCTGCAACACTCTCAACTCACATCCTTCCGGCCCTCCTCACCACTCACTCAGCTGCCTGTGGCCTGCAACACTCTCAACTCACATCCTTCCGGCCCTCCTCACCACTCACTCAGCTGCCTGTGGCCTGCAACACTCTCAACTCACATCCTTCTGGCCCTCCTCACCACTCGCTCAGCTGCCTGCCTCACTCCCTGATAGTCTGCAGCAGCAGGTCACAGTGAAATCAATCATGTTTTTTGAAGAGAAATGCCATGGCAGCTGCGGTGCAATTTCGAAGTAGCCCCAAAAAAATGCAACTAATACATTTTGACCCGCAACATCTTTTTTAAAGTAGCCAACTTTAGCGGGAAACATGCAGACATGGAAACCCTGCTGGAGAATCCAGTGGAACTGGTCCTGCTTATCAGAGCCTTCTATTTAGAAATAAACAGAGGGGTGTCCTAGGTTTGGGGAGTTAGCGAGGTAACTTTGGTCAACTCTGAGTACAATTCGGAGACACCTGAAACTCCACCTCTTTAAGGAATACCTAGGATAGGATAAGTAATCCTTCTCCCCCCTTTAAGATTTAGATGCACTATTTTAAAGTGACTATTCTACTGGATGTCATAAGGTGAATGCACCAATTTGTAAGTCGCTCTGGATAAGAGCGTCTGCTAAATGACTTAAATGTAATGTAAATGTACAATTCGGGATATCCGGTCATACGAAAGTGACTCACCTTTTAGCCAGCAAAATTTATATGGCAACAAATCCTTTAGAACTAACCTGCTCCGGGGCAGGCCAACTCCGCTTAACCTGAATAAAATTACTTTTCCGCAAGTTGAGGACCAATGAAATCAGATTCCCTACAGGATTAAGTGCTTGGCTTAAGGACATAGCGTTAGATTTTTTGGCTCCGATATTCGAACCAGCGACCTTTCTGTTACTGGTCCAATGCTCTAACCTCGAGGATACCTGCTGCTGATCTAGGGTCAGCTCTCCCCCTCTATGATTTAAAAGGCCAACTCGATCCGCACACCTCTTAGGCTGATAAATCAGACTGTGGTATAATTTTCTGGTGTACAGCCTGAAACGAAGTAGTGGAAAGTTTCCTTAACAAGCCAGACTGTTCAATAGAATTACATTACAGTCTAACAGTTTGTCTGTGTGTTTGGTTCTTCAGTGGGTAGAATTTGGTGACAAATTATCCACAAGAAAGTATTATTTACCTGACTTTAGAACCCAGAAATTATTATTTACCTGACTTTAGAACCCAGAAAGTATTATTTACCTGACTTTAGAGCCCAGAAAGTATTATTTACCTGACTTTAGAGCCCAGAAAGTATTATTTACCTGACTTTAGAGCCCAGAAAGCATTATTTACCTGACTTTAGAGCCCAGAAAGCATTATTTACCTGACTTTAGAGCCCAGAAAGTATTATTTACCTGACTTTAGAACCCAGAAAGTATTATTTACCTGACTTTAGAGCCCAGAAAGTATTATTTACCTGACTTTAGAGCCCAGAAAGTATTATTTACCTGACTTTAGAGCCCAGAAAGCATTATTTACCTGACTTTAGAGCCCAGAAAGCATTATTTACCTGACTTCAGAACCCAGAAAGTATTATTTACCTGACTTTAGAGCCCAGAAAGTATTATTTACCTGACTTTAGAGCCCAGAAAGTATTATTTACCTGACTTTAGAGCCCAGAAAGTATTATTTACCTGACTTTAGAGCCCAGAAAGTATTTTTACCTGACAGAAAGTATTATTTTGACTTTAGAGCCCAGAAAGTATTATTTACCTGACTTTAGAGCCCAGAAAGTATTATTTACCTGACTTTAGAGCCCAGAAAGCATTATTTACCTGACTTTAGAGCCCAGAAAGCATTATTTACCTGACTTCAGAACCCAGAAAGTATTATTTACCTGAGAGCCCAGCACTGCTGAATAAATTGATATCACTTTCACGTCATTTAGCAGACGCTCTTATCCAGAGCCACTTACAATAGAGTGCGTGCATTTTCATACTCTTTAATACTGGTCCCATATGGGAATCGAACCCACAATCCTGGCGTTGCAAGCACTTCGGTCAGCATGCATGCACAGGCAAACACATTTTGCTTGCCACACACCGTCCTGTCATTGTTTATGACAGACAAGGGGAGCGTTTTAGGTTATCTTTCTTTGTAAATGTGCGCGGCTAACCTACTATGAGACACTTTGGGGTAGACTGTGAGGGTAGACTGTGCTGTTGCAGCATCATGTGTTTATTAGGCGGGTTGTTTATGAATAGCACAGACACTTGTTAGTGTTGTTCACGCTAGATGGCTGAAAATGGGAACCCCAGGACCTGATATTAGTACCTGAGTTTAGCCTATCCATGGTGATGTTGGAGACGGGGTTGGTTGTGCTGCCTGCAGGTATCTGAAGCTGTTCACCTTCCTACGCCTGGCCGAGGTGGAGCTGGTGATGGAGCTGCAGAGACAGGAACCAGGCAAACGGGCCGCACACAAACCTCTCGCCGCCGAAGTCACCAAACTGTAACACGGCAATGAGGGCAAAAGGTGCTCTGTGTCTGTGTGTGTGTGCGCGTGCGTGCTCACAAAAAGATAAGGCCTAAGTAACTTCAGACTAATGGATTGAATTGACCCCTTCACAAAGTCAAGATTATAAATAGCCTTGGGATTGATCTGATGAAATTTGGTAGTGAAAGTGTGCACCTTAACAAAGGCGTGAAAAAGTATGCAATAGATAATTAGTCAGAGAAAGACTGTGCATATGTCATTTGGGTGTCATTAATGAGGTGTCGCCTGGTACAATTAGTAATGTTGTGTGTGTGTGTATTTCTCTCCAGGTGCACCAATGCCCGGTACCACAGTAACCTTCAGGCCCTGGAGCTGATGCGTGATGCTGAGCTGCAGGAGCTCTTCAGAGATGCCCCATTCCATGAGTTGCTGCTGGAGCCAGGGCCCACAATACTGGATGCCTGCCGCAGGGCAGAGGACATCCTTCGGGGGCCCAAAGGGTAGGGCTCTCCCTTTATATTCCTCTGTTCCTTATCATCCCTGACATGACTACCTCACACGGAGGGTCACTCACTCTATTTCACCACTCCCACCCCATTGGCTTTTTCACACTTTCTCTATATTTCTGCTTTCCCCTAATTTCTCTCTTTATTGCTTTCCATGTTTGTTTCTTTCGTTCCCTCTCTTCTCTCTCAAATCTGTCTTGACTTTAAAACATACAGTGCATTCGCAAAGTATTCAGACCCCTTCACTTTTGCCACATTTCGTTACATTACAGCCTTATTTATTCTAAAATTGATTCAATTGTTTTTTCCCCCCTCATCAATCTGAGGTTCTGAGAGCTCTGAAGCAGGATTTCATCAAGGATCTGTCTGTACTTTCCCCCGTTCATCGTTCCCTCGATCCTGACTAGTCTCCCAGTCCCTCCCGCTGAAAAACATCCCCACAGCATGATGCTGCCATCATGCTTCACCGTAGGGATGGTGCCAGGTTTCCTCCAGATGTGACACTTGGCATTCAGGCCAAAGAGTTCAATCTTTTTTCTCATGGTCTGAGAGTCCTTTAGTTGCCTTTTGGCAAACTCCAAGCGGGCTGTCATGTGCCTTTTACTGAGGAATGGCTTCTGTCTGGCCACGCAACCATAAATATCTGATTAGTGGAGTGCTGCAGAGATGGTTGTCCTTCTGGAAGGTTCTCCCATCTCCACAGAGAAACTTTGGAGCTCTGTCAGTGACCATCGGGTTCTTGGTCACCTCCCTGACCAAGACCTTTCTCCCCCGATTGCTCAGTTTGGCCAGGCAGTCAGCTCTAGGAAGAGTCTTGGTGGTTACAAACTTCATCCATTTAAGAATGATGGAGGCACTGTGTTCTTGCTGCAGAATTGTTTTTGGTACCCTTCCCCAGATCTGTGCCTCGACACAATCCTGTCTAGGACCTCTTCGCACAATTCCGTCAACCTCATGGCTTGGTTTTTGAACTGTCAACTGTGGGACCTTTATATAGACAGTTGTGTGCCTTTCCAAATCATGTCCAATCAATTGAATGTATCACAGGTGTACTCCAATCAAGTTGTAGAAACATCTCAAGGATGATCAATGGAAACAGGATGCACCTGAGCTCAATTTCGAGTCTCATAGTGAAGGGTCTGAATACTTATGTCAGACTTTTATTATTATTATTTTGGGCGGCAGGCAGCCTAGTGGTCTGAGGGTTGGACTAGTAACCGAAAGGTTGCAAGATCTAATCCCTGAGCTGACAAGGTAAAACGCTGTCATTCTGCCCCTGAACTAGGCAGTTAACACACTGTTCCTAGGCTGTCATTGAAAATAATAATTTGTTCTTGACTGACTTGCCTAGTTAAATAAATTATGTTTATTATTTTGAATAAATTTGTAACATTTTCAAAAAACCTGATTTCGCTTTGTCATTATGGGGTATTGTGTGTAGATTGAGGATTTTTTAAATTTAATAAATTTCTGAATAAGGCCGTAACGTATCAAAATGTGTTAACTGTTTTTCTGTGTTGTGTTGTCTCTGTGATGCTGTCTCTGTGATGCTGTCTCTGTGATGCTGTCTCTGTGATGCTGTCTCTGTGATGCTGTCTCTGTGATGTTGTCTCTGTGATGTTGTCTCTGTGATGTTGTCTCTGTGTTGTGTTGTCTCTGTGATGCTGTCTCTGTGTTGTGTTGTCTCTGTGTTGTGTTGTCTCTGTGATGTTGTCTCTGTGATGATGTCTCTGTGATGCTGTCTCTGTGTTGTGTTGTCTCTGTGATGCTGTCTCTGTGATGTTTAGTCGCTGTGTTGTGTTGTCTCTGTGATGCTGTCTCTGTGATGTTGTCTCTGTGTTGTGTTGTCTCTGTGATGCTGTCTCTGTGATGTTGTCTCTGTGTTGTGTTGTCTCTGTGATGCTGTCTCTGTGTTGTGTGTGATGCTGTCTCTGTGATGTTGTCTCTGTGATGTTGTCTCTGTGTTGTGTTGTCTCTGTGTTCTGTTGATGTGATGCTGTCTCTGTGTTGTGTTGTCTCTGTGTTGTGTTGTCTCTGTGATGTTGTCTGTGATGCTGTCTCTGATGCTGTCTCTGTGATGTTGTGTTGTCTCTGTGATGCTGTCTCTGTGATGTTTAGTCGCTGTGTTGTGTTGTCTCTGTGTTGTGTTGTCTCTGTGATGTTGTCTCTGTGTTGTGTTGTCTCTGTGATGCTGTCTCTGTGATGTTGTCTCTGTGTTGTGTTGTCTCTGTGATGCTGTCTCTGTGATGTTGTCTCTGTGTTGTGTTGTCTCTGTGATGCTGTCTCTGTGTTGTGTTGTCTCTGTGATGCTGTCTCTGTGATGTTGTCTCTGTGATGTTGTTTATGTGTTGTGTTGTCTCTGTGATGCTGTCTCTGTGATGTTGTCTCTGTGTTGTGTTGTCTCTGTGATGTTGTCTCTGTGATGTTGTCTCTGTGATGTTGTCTCTGTGTTGTGTTGTCTCTGTGATGCTGTCTCTGTGATGTTGTCTCTGTGTTGTGTTGTCTCTGTGGTGTTGTCTCTGTGATGTTGTCTCTGTGTTGTGTTGTCTCTGTTGTGTTGTCTCTGTTGTGTTGTCTCTGTGATGTTGTCTCTGTGATGTTGTCTCTGTGTTGTGTTGTCGTTGTGTTGTGTTGTCTCTGTGATGTTGTCTCTGTGATGTTGTTTATGTGTTGTGTTGTCTCTGTGATGCTGTCTCTGTGATGTTGTCTCTGTGATGTTGTCTCTGTGTTGTGTTTTCTCTGTGATGCTGTCTCTGTGATGTTGTCTCTGTGATGTTGTCTCTGTGTTGTGTTGTCTCTGTGATGTTGTCTCTGTGTTGTGTTGTCTCTGTGATGTTGTCTCTGTGATGTTGTCTCTGTGATGTTGTCTCTGTGTTGTGTTGTCTCTGTGATGTTGTCTCTGTGTTGTGTTGTCTCTGTGATGTTGTCTCTGTGATGCTGTCTCTGTGATGCTGTCTCTGTGATGCTGTCTCTGTGATGTTGTCTCTGTGTTGTGTTGTCTCTGTGATGTTGTCTCTGTGTTGTGTTGTCTCTGTGTTGTGTTGTGATGTTTTTATGTTGTCTCTGTGATGTTGTCTCTGTGTTGTGTTGTCTCTGTGGTGTTGTCTCTGTGATGTTGTCTCTGTGTTGTGTTGTCTCTGTGTTGTGTTGTCTCTGATGTGCTGTGATGTCTCATGTGATGTGTTGTGATGTCTCATGAGGTGTGTTGTGTTGTCTCTGTGATGTGCTGTGATGTCTCATGTGATATGTTGTGATGTCTCATGAGGTGTGTTGTGTTGTCTCTGTGATGCTGTCTCTGTGTTGTGTTGTCTCTGTGTTGTGTTGTCTCTGTGATGTGTTGTGATGTCTCATGAGGTGTGTTGTGTTGTCTCTGTGTTGTCTCTGTGATGTGTTGTCTCTGTGTTGTCTCTGTGATGTGTTGTGTTGTCTCTGTGATGTGTTGTGTTGTCTCTGTGATGTGTTGTCTCTGTGATGTGTTGTGTTGTCTCTGTGATGTGTTGTGTTGTCTCTGTGATGTGTTGTGTTGTCTCTGTGATGTGTTGTTTTTATGTTGTCTCTGTGTTGTGTTGTCTCTGTGTTGTGTTGTCTCTGTGTTGTGTTGTCTCTGTGTTGTGTTGTCTCTGTGATGTGTTGTGTTGTCTCTGTGATGTGTTGTGATGTTTTTATGTTGTCTCTGTGTTGTGTTGTGATGTTTTTATGTTGTCTCTGTGATGTGTTGTGATGTTTTTATGTTGTCTCTGTGTTGTGTTGTCTCTGTGTTGTGTTGTCTCTGTGTTGTGTTGTCTCTGTGATGTGTTGTCTCTGTGATGTGATGTCTCATGAGGTGTGTTGTGTTGTCTCTGTGTTGTGTTGTCTCTGTGATGCTGTCTCTGTGATGCTGTCTCTGTGATGCTGTCTCTGTGATGTGTTGTGATGTTTTTATGTTGTCTCTGTGTTGTGTTGTCTCTGTGTTGTGTTGTCTCTGTGATGCTGTTTCTGTGATGCTGTCTCTGTGATGCTGTCTCTGTGATGCTGTCTCTGTGATGTTTTTATGTTGTCTCTGATGTGTTGTGATGTCTCATGAGGTGTGTTGTGTTGTATCTGCGATGTGCTGTGATGTCTCATGTGATGTGTTGTGATGTCTCATGAGGTGTGTTGTGTTGTCTCTGTGATGTGCTGTGATGTCTCATGTGATATGTTGTGATGTCTCATGAGGTGTGTTGTGTTGTCTCTGTGATGTGTTGTCTCTGTGTTGTGTTGTCTCTGTGTTGTGTTGTCTCTGTGATGTGTTGTGATGTCTCATGAGGTGTGTTGTGTTGTCTCTGCGATGTGCTGTGATGTCTCATGTGATGTGTTGTGATGTCTCATGAGGTGTGTTGTGTTGTCTCTGTGATGTGCTGTGATGTCTCATGTGATATGTTGTGATGTCTCATGAGGTGTGTTGTGTTGTCTCTGTGATGCTGTCTCTGTGTTGTGTTGTCTCTGTGTTGTGTTGTCTCTGTGATGTGTTGTGATGTCTCATGAGGTGTGTTGTGTTGTCTCTGTGTTGTCTCTGTGATGTGTTGTCTCTGTGTTGTCTCTGTGATGTGTTGTGTTGTCTCTGTGATGTGTTGTGTTGTCTCTGTGATGTGTTGTGTTGTGTTGTCTCTGTGATGTGTTGTCTCTGTGATGTGTTGTGATGTTTTTATGTTGTCTCTGTGTTGTGTTGTCTCTGTGTTGTGTTGTCTCTGTGTTGTGTTGTCTCTGTGTTGTGTTGTCTCTGTGATGTGTTGTCTCTGTGATGTGTTGTGTTGTCTCTGTGATGTGTTGTGATGTTTTTATGTCTCATGTGTTGTGAGGTGTCTCTGTGTTGTGTTGTCTCTGTGATGTGTTGTCTCTGTGATGTGTTGTGATGTCTCATGAGGTGTGTTGTGTTGTCTCTGTGATGTGTTGTGATGTCTCATGAGGTGTGTTGTGTTGTCTCTGTGTTGTGTTGTCTCTGTGATGCTGTCTCTGTGATGCTGTCTCTGTGATGCTGTCTCTGTGATGTGTTGTGATGTTTTTATGTTGTCTCTGTGTTGTGTTGTCTCTGTGTTGTGTTGTCTCTGTGATGCTGTTTCTGTGATGCTGTCTCTGTGATGCTGTCTCTGTGATGTGTTGTGATGTTTTTATGTTGTCTCTGTGTTGTGTTGTCTCTGTGTTGTGTTGTCTCTGTGATGTGTTGTCTCTGATGTGTTGTTATGTCTCATGAGGTGTGTTGTGTTGTCTCTGTGTTGTCTCTGTGATGTGTTGTGATGTCTCATGAGGTGTGTTGTGTTGTCTCTGTGTTGTGTTGTCTCTGTGATGTGTTGTGTTGTCTCTGTGATGCTGTCTCTGTGATGCTGTCTCTGTGATGTGTTGTCTCTGTGTTGTGTTGTCTCTGTGATGCTGTCTCTGTGATGCTGTCTCTGTGATGTTGTCTCTGTGATGTGTTGTGTTATGCTGTCTCTGTGATGCTGTCTCTGTGATGCTGTCTCTGTGATGTTGTCTCTGTGATGTGTTGTGATGTTTTTATGTTGTCTCTGTTTTGTGTTGTCTCTGTGTTGTGTTGTCTCTGTGTTGTGTTGTCTCTGTGATGCTGTCTCTGTGATGCTGTCTCTGTGATGCTGTCTCTGTGATGCTGTCTCTGTGTTGTGTTGTCTCTGTGTTGTGTTGTCTCTGTGATGCTGTCTCTGTGATGCTGTCTCTGTGATGCTGTCTCTGATGTTTTTATGTTGTCTCTGTGATGCTGTCTCTGTGTTGTGTTGTGTTCTGTTGTGTTGTCTCTGTGTTGTGTTGTCTCTGTGATGCTGTCTCTGTGATGTGTTGTGATGTTTTTATGTTGTCTCTGTGTTGTGTTGTCTCTGTGTTGTGTTGTCTCTGTGTTGTGTTGTCTCTGTGTTGTGTTGTCTCTGTGATGCTGTCTCTGTGATGTGCTGTGATGTTTTTATGTTGTCTCTGTGATGTGCTGCAGGTATTGCATGGTTTCAGAAGGAACTGTATGGATCAACCACAGTAAGACGGATCAACCCAGAAAAGGTACTCATCCCCGGCCAGCACATCCTGACCAATGTACTGTCTCTCCTCAGAGTGGGAAAAAATAACTTCCATGTCATCGAGTGGCTCAATCTGTGAGTGGAGCTCTGACCAGATCACTTATATGCACTGTTTGTGTACTGGAGGTAGGACAGCAAGCTGGGAGACTTAGGTGAAGAGAGCTGGATATTGGAAATAGACCTGTATTGTTTCAATATATCCATGCTGATATCTAGGAGAGGATTTAGATTTAGTGCACTATATGTGTGTGGATTCAATGATGCTGTAATATATAACATATATTTGGTAAAAGGCTTTTGTCTTGTTAGTTGTATGTTACGTACTGTGTATGTAAACGGTTTTATTTTTGTGATTGTTAGATATTAGATAACCGATTTGCCTAATACCTAATTTCACAACAAGGGGTCAGTGCAGTCTTCCCTTTAAATGAGAACTGAGTAAAAGATCCTTCAGACACCCTGTACCGAAGCTCGATTTATAAGACCTTAGTTACATCCAGGAATTAAATGTCAATTGCAAAATATCTTGCAGCTAAAATAGATGAATATTTTGACATTTTAAAAAGGGCAAAAGCAATAGGTCATTAAAAACAGGTGGACAAGATGTGTAGTGTTGTCACATTTAGATATGGGTGAAATAAAAAATGATTCACTCTTACTGTAGTCGTTCTATTGCAAATGGCCAATGAGTTATAATTTAAGTAGTTATTAATTGATGTTTGATAATAAATTGTAAATTGTCTTAGTTGCGTTATCCTGCAGAAAATATTGTTTTCCCAAAGAGAAATGATTGCCACTACTCTTAATACCATCCCTCCTTTTGCTGGGGTGTACACTGGTGACCTTGACTGAGCTCAGATAAGTCAATATTCACATCTGTATCATAGAGAGAAACAACTGGTCCCCACCATGCAAAATAATGAAAATGTTCAGATTTGATTAGCCTTTTAAATGGTTGACAGATTCATGACAATGACAACCTACTCCAACGACAAAATGCTTCACACTGGCTTGTGTATTTTCAAATGTTTCAAATCATTAAGGTGGTATTACAATTCCACATTTATTGAAAAACTACTATAATTCTCAAATAAAATTAGATTCCCCTCTCTATATTTATTGTACTATTTTGGTGCTAAAAAACTGACACAAAGATCGAGACCACTGATATTAAAATATTTTCTCAACATAAACAAATGAATAATACATACACTAAGTTTCCTTATAACGGCCCTTTATTTATTTACAACCATAGCTAAAATGGTAGATACCTATAGTGATTATGGCTATAGCCTTTACAAAGGAACATGTATAGAAATGTGACAATGTTGCAAAGTCTTTGTAACGTGCATGATATGATCGCCTTAAGAGAATTGGGCGGGCCTACGTTTTTTTTAACCAATGAATTCCCTTCTTCGTTTTAAATAGTTCTCTGTGTCAATCAGTTTTTTCCCCAGTCAGCCTCCCCTCAATCGCCATATTGGGTACTGAAAAGGTTTGTCTGTTATTTCTTCTCTCTTACTACGAGAATAAATTGACAGGAGTGGCTTCAGTTACTGCACATTGTTTTGATGATCTGACTACTTTAGCTCGCATTGCCATATTGGAAATTACCGTTTCTATCCAGACCTATGCATGGCATAAAAGTGTTGATCATTCGTTTTACGCTTGTTTTGGATCGCGGTGAGAAAGGAGGAAATACGAATTTTTAAGTGTTCTATTTGGACGTTAATTGATTCTCCGAAAATGTCAGATGTTCGACTTTCAAATGGGAGCCCAACGTTGGAAAGGACGGATGCTCGGTTGTCGGATCACCCCAAACCGTCAGCCTGCAGAATCATTTTCGGCTCGCCGGATCGCGAAGAGTTAAGGCGGGATTTAAAGGGACATTTGCAAGAGATGGAAGCGGCGGCCTCAGCGAAGTGGAACTTCGATTTTTCAAGCCACACACCTCTATCGAACGGGAGATTCAAATGGGAATTAATGGATTGTAAAGACGTTCCAAATTTCTACACCAGAACGCAACGATCAGTGAAAGACGTTTGCCCCTCTGGGAATAACACTATGGATCTAAATGGGAATCATAGTTGTGTGATGGTGACTCCCCGGCAGCCCTCCGACAACACGGAGAGGTCAGAGAGCCAAATGGAGAGTAAAGAGCAGTGCACCGGGCGGAGAAAAAGACCAGCCTGCCATGAATGTAGGCATAAGCCTTTATGAATTATGTAAATTATAGATAATCATCAGTCTGGCTACTTTGTCTTTCTGCCTACTGTTTTGACGTGCTGGCCTATTCAGCTATGTAATTTGTATCAGTCAGACTCGACGTAAAATTGTAGGCCTAGTTACCAAATAGATGTGCCCACTTATCAGTTATTCTAAAGAAAAGCGATACAACCATTCTAATCGTTTTCATTAATGTTTTCAGTAAGCAAGTCAAGTTGTAAAGATAAGACCTGATAAGGCAAATCACTATAGATAGAGGAATGTAACAGCCTAAATTGTCTTACTCATTTAAATGATGTAGAGTGGACTATTCACAATACTTCATTTTAGAGAATAACATTTGAACCTATATTCTTATTAAAATTGTCTTTCTCTTCCAGACCCCTCGTCCCAAAATAAAAGGTCACACAGTAGTTCGAATGAAGTTACTCCTTGCCCAAGCTTAGAATATACACCCAGGAAAGCCAGTCCCAGGACTCAAACGTGAAGATGACAAAGGTGAGATAGTTATCTGCAACTTTTGTCTGGCTTTAGTGAGATATGTTATACTGGAGTGGACTTATTTTCCCAAATAACCCCATATATTTTTTATTGCCTACATAAAGCAGTTTGTAAACTCTTAGGTTCGGTGAAGCTGAACACATCACGTTGGTATTCTTGTAAGCATTTCAGACGTGCTGTTTAAATAACGTGTTGATCAGTTGTGATTGTCCCACCTTGTAACCTATGCGCAATTGCCAACTAAGTAGCTATTTGTTTTATTGAAGGTCGAAATGTGTGCTTAACTATATCGTTGTGACGTTCAGTGTGGTCTAGTAAAGGGTTAAAGTCCAAAAGGCTACACAAAATATAGGCGACATTACTACAACCACTGCCACGGTGAGGTTCATTTTCCGACGAAACTGTAAACAAGTCCTCAGAACAACACTATAGTAACACGTCAGCAACCACTGCCCTCGTGAGAGGGAGAAGGGGCCGGTCTCCTCAGCAGTGCACTATGCACGCTCGTCCCCTATCAAAACATCTGGCCGTTCTAGTGAATGAAAGCACAGTATGCACGTTTTTGAATAGGCCTATATAAATGTTTACTCTAACTTGCAATGAAGTGTGTGTGTGTAGCTATAGATAGAATTTATAATTTGGAAAATGAAAGTATTCTGCTGCTTTGAATGAGTCAGTAGGGTGTCTTTGACTAGCATTAGCCTGTTCTTCGCATTGTTTTGTCATGTCAAAGCTATTACATGTTGCTTGTCTGCAAAAAGAAATGGCCAGGAATGTTTTTGATGCATTTGTATGTGGTCATGTTTACTGGTGTAAATTAGCATTGGTCTCACAACTTTGTTTTTATTTCTCTCTGCAGAGCTGAAAATGTATTTCCCCCTTTTGTCATGGAAACCTAGGTGTTCGGTGATTTTGAAGAGGAACTACAAAGAAAACGAAACATATCAATTCTCCCTAAGGATGGGGACGCTGTGCAAGCACTGAATATAAACACTAAAGTTCTGGCACTCATAAAGTTACTGCCTCTAAAAGCAGTCGATGTAGCAGTGTGCAATTAGGTTTTATTTCCTTTTTTGCTCTTTTATTTCTTTTTTTTAACTACCTGTGTATATATTTATTTTCATATGTAGCACATGAAACATATTATGATTGGGGAGGGGAAAAAACTATGTAAAAGGCATGAATTTGACTTGAAGAATTGCGGTGTAGTTTTGTTTCCAAAATGCTGTGTATAAATCCTGATCCATTTAAAAAAATGATTGGATTAAATAATTGTTCCTCATCGAAGTATCCTCATAGGTCATCTGTATGTAGGGAGAGATTGATGGTACATAATGTGTAGCCTTGTATTTTGGGTCATTTAAGTGTCACACAACGTGGGTTCTCAGCCACCCCACGAAAACAATGCCTCAAATAATGATACATTTCTGTTATGACTAAAAAAGTAATATGTGAAGTCAGCCAATATTTATTGTATTTTGTTGAAAATCTGTAGGCCTGTCGGTCACTTAAATTCTGGAATCTTTTTTTTTTTTTGTTTTTACAAGTCTTCCTCTTCACCATTTAAAAAAAAAAAAAAAAAAAGTGTAGCTAATTTATTTTTCTGAAGTGGTATAGGGTACTAATTTGCTGAAGGATAAAATATCTGTTAACTGTACTGGTAGTATTAATCAACTTCATACTCGTGTTTAACGGTTCTTAATATTTTTTTTAACAATTAGGCCTTTTTATGTTTGAAATGTCCTACAATACCAAATACATGGTTGCTTCAATACCTCTGTGTCTACGCTTTCACCATCAGGTTGCCTTGGCATTGTACTCCTGTTTGATACAGAACGATAATTTAATTTGTTAATCTCCCCCTTCTCCCAGACATTGTTAGTGCAGATCATGCAAATGTAGTTTCTAAAATAACTTTAATTTCGCCCAGTTTCAATCAGCCTTTGTTCAGAGGCTAAGAATTGTCTCAAAGTAGTCACTGCCCGTGTAAATCTGTTAAGTGTACATAACTTTGTAAAAACACTGAGAAATTATACTAACTTATTTATGTCAAGCTTTTTTATGTAGAATAAAATGGGGTTTTGATCAAGGTTATCCAAAGTGGCATTTACATATATTTTTTTGTAAGCATATTTTTGGTAGTTTTTATTTTATCGAAAAAGGTTGCAACCTGAGCCTGATTTAAAATATTTGATGTGCATTTTTCAATGTGTGATTAAGATGTCTTGCAATCAATTAAAACAGAAGATAAATCGTTATCTGATTTGTTCATGTTTGCAATGTTGAAAGGAACCTCTTCAGCCTGCACACGGTCACACTCTTTCTCTCAGCAAGTATACAGCATAACGATTTTAATGTATTTCGATTAAGCTAATACATAATCCATATCCGTGTCCTTCATAACTTGATGTTTCATACTATAAATTGCACAGAACCTGCATGTGCTCTCATGGGGCGGGAGGAATCGCATATGAGGTATGTTCCTATATAGCCCACTGGTGAATCACAAGTAAAAATGCCTCTCAGGACTCCAGGCAAAACGACCTAAAATTTCAGTTTAATAGATTGACGAGATTGTCATACCTCGGTTCTATTCATACCCACTGATTTTAGGTTGGGAGTTTATACATTATCATCCTGGAATAAAGGCATGGAGAGATTTAACTCTTTAAAAACAGTTATTTTTGTAGTTCTAGTGCTTTTCACAGCAGTTAGGAGTAGATACAGTATTTCAGTAATTGATGTCATTTTTTTATATCAATGTGGTGTATCCTCTTCTGCTCGCGGACAAACTGGAACTAACCCGTGCGCATTCAGTACCATTTGGCACATTACGCATGTTTCAAGCTTGAAGTAGCACGTAATAGGGTCCGATAAATACAAACTATGTTATTGCTTCTATGGTTGCAAAATCAGTCCATTTTAAAATAGTTTAGCCTGTGTTAATCCACTATAGCACTGTTGACCAAATATGCCGCCGTCTACGCAGTGGCACTCCCAATGTGATGACATCGTGAAGTATTTTGAAAAATGCCTGGTGATTGACGTTTGGGTCCTCCAATCCGGTTATGGCTAAGTAAAGCACACCACTGTTGCAGCCAGTTACATTTGTCTGGAAGGTTTGAACTGGAAGGTTTGAACTGCAATGTTTCTAGCGGTGAAAAAACACTCCCCACAGGTCCACAGTTGAAATTATATAAGGTTAGTCACTGCATGAATGTTGTTATATTTGGTCACAGAGAATGCGCTCGTGTAGCCTACATCCAACAAATACTGTAATTGCATGCATATAGATGATTTAACTAGTTTGAATTAATTATAGAAAAAAGGATGTAGAAATATATCCCTGATACTGTAATGAGCATTTTTAATAAAACAACTCTATGATTTAGTTTCATCTTATTGATTTCTTTAAAGATCAAAGCTATGCAAACAATATTTTGATGTAGATTGTTCACTTGCCTTATGTTTTTGTATATTTGCTAATGAGTTGAAACTAAAAATAATTTACTAATGTTTTTATCCTTAAGGCACAATAGTGTATATTTATTCACATTTTTACACCAGAATTATGTTTTGTCACACGTTTTACTGGGCTACTTCAAATACAATTCCAGCCTCATTTGGAGAGTTGTTTGCAACAATTTATAGGCCTACTATTTTGTACAACTATACGTTTTTTTTTAACAACATATTCGCCTACACAAATAGCGGTCAGCTACATATAGGAATTCTATAGCAGCAATTATTATTCTTATTTTTAGTATTTCATCTTTACACTGTAAAGATTAGCACCAACGCAGAGCCATAAAAACATGTCCACTGCTGAATTACATTTAGTCTTTCTCTGACTAATTATCTATTGCATAATTTTTCCTGCATTTGTTAAGATGCACACTTTCACTACCAAATTTCATCAGATCAATCCCAAGGCAATTTATAATCTTGACTTTGTGAAGGGGTCAATTCAATCCATTAGTCTGGAATTACTCAGGCCTTTTCTTGCGTGTGAGCGTGCGCGCACACACACAGACACACACACACCAAAGATGTATTTTTAAAGAGAATATTTAGTGTTGAGTTGGTAAAGGGCTCCCTCCTCTCCTCGTCCCACTACAGCCTTCGAGCACCATGAAGGCCTAACCTCCTCTCCTCACCCCACTACAGCCTTCGAGCACCATGAAGGCCTAACCTCCTCACCCCACTACAGCTTTCGAGCACCATGAAGGCCTAAACTCCTTTCCTCACCCCACTACAGCCTTCGAGCACCATGAAGGCCTAACCTCCTCTCCTCACCCCACTACAGCCTTCGAGCACCATGAAGGCCTAACCTCCTATCCTCACCCTACTACAGCCTTCGAGCACCATGAAGGCCTAACCTCCTCACCCCACTACAGCCTTCGAGCACCATGAAGGCCTAACCTCCTCACCCCACTACAGCTTTCGAGCACCATGAAGGCCTAAACTCCTTTCCTCACCCCACTACAGCCTTCGAGCACCATGAAGGCCTAACCTCCTCTCCTCACCCCACTACAGCCTTCGAGCACCATGAAGGCCTAACCTCCTTTCCTCACCCCACTACAGCCTTCGAGCACCATGAAGGCCTAACCTCCTCTCCTCACCCCACTACAGCCTTCGAGCACCATGAAGGCCTAACCTCCTCTCCTCACCCCACTACAGCCTTCGAGCACCATGAAGGCCTAACCTCCTCTCCTCACCCCACTACAGCCTTCGAGCACCATGAAGGCCTAACCTCCTCTCCTCACCCCACTACAGCCTTCGAGCACCATGAAGGCCTAACCTCCTCTCCTCACCCCACTACAGCCTTCGAGCACCATGAAGGCCTAACCTCCTCTCCTCACCCCACCCCACGAGCACCATGAAGGCCTAACCTCCTCTCCCTCACCCCACTACAGCCTTCGAGCACCATGAAGGCCTAACCTCCTCTCCTCACCCCACTACAGCCTTCGAGCACCATGAAGGCCTAACCTCCTCTCCTCACCCCACTGACAGAGCACCATGAAGGCCTAACCTCCTCTCCTCACCCCACTACAGCCTTCGAGCACCATGAAGGCCTAACCTCCTCTCCTCACCCCACTACAGCCTTCGAGCACCATGAAGGCCTAACCTCCTCTCCTCACCCCACTACAGCCTTCGAGCACCATGAAGGCCTAACCTCCTCTCCTCACCCCACTACAGCCTTCGAGCACCATGAAGGCCTAACCTCCTCTCCTCACCCCACTACAGCCTTCGAGCACCATGAAGGCCTAACCTCCTCTCCTCACCCCACTACAGCCTTCGAGCACCATGAAGGCCTGACCTCCTTTCCTCACCCCACTACAGCCTTCGAGCACCATGAAGGCCTAACCTCCTCTCCTCGTCCCACTACAGCCTTCGAGCACCATGAAGGCCTAACCTCCTCTCCTTACCCCACTACAGCCTTCGAGCACCATGAAGCCCTAACCTCCTCTCCTCACCCCACTACAGCCTTCGAGCACCAGGAAGGCCTAACCTCCTCTCCTCACCCCACTACAGCCTTCGAGCACCAGGAAGGCCTAACCTCCTCTCCTCACCCCACTACAGCCTTCGAGCACCAGGAAGCAGGATGCAACAGGAAGACACCTGCAGCAGCTCTTAGGGGGTTCCTGATTCATTCTGAAGTGTGCAGGTGGGTAACCTTAGCTCTGCTGTTTACCCCCCACTCAGAGCTGGGCCCATTGTCCCTGTGTGTTTGGCTTTGTGCAGAGGGCCATTGTGAGGTGCGGGCGCTCAGCACTGTTGTGTCTGGGGCTCCCATTCAGACAAAGGGCCTGCCGGCTGAAACACTGGAGTGGATGAAGGGGGAAAAGGAAGTGGTGTCTGCAGTTTGAGAATACCACACTGAGAGTACCGTTGGGGGTGGTTTGTGTCATTAAGTCATATTGACATGGATATTGGTCAAGCTCAATGTGGGGTTATAGGTGGAAAACATTTATTACACTAATTGGTTGGTTCATTTAAAACAGGAGCCCCTGTGTTTTTTAGAAAGCTTACCAGCAATAAATTGTATAATTGGAATTGTATCATTTCTGTATAATACATTTCTATCCATCTAAATGGTAAGTTTGACCTTGCAGTTGATCCTGGCTATTCTCCAGAGGCCCAACCGAAGGCTGGACTGGAAATGTTCAACATAAAAGTAGCTTACACTGTTATTACATTGTTAATTTTCTGTGGTTTGACAAACAAGGTTTTAAGTTTAGACAAAGACAGCCATCCAATGAGCCATACCTGATGGGTCCAAATATATTGTATCTGAACTGCTGTCAACTGGCTGCCACCTTTCATATACCCAGAGCCGTGGAGGCCAAATAATATACTTTTTGCTATCTTTGCTATCTTCCTGAAATGTTTTAAATTCACACACAAAACAACACAGATTTAAAAAAACTTTATTCTTATTCACTTTGACCACCACAACTATGAAGTTGGGTAAATAGCAGACATCCAGTGTATCAGAAGTTGAGAAAATGTCTTTGTCTCAGTGTTATATGTACCAAGCTAGACAGACAATCACACTTCCTAGCTATATCAACAGCAACAGGTTATATTTTCCTGTTAACCACCCCAGCACTTAATATAAAACCACTGGTTCCTCCCCATGTTTCCTGAACTGGCCACAACCAATGTCATAACCCAATTCGCTGGCACAATTTCCTACGAAGGAAGAGCGCCTGCAAACACGTGCGTGTGTTCCCTTTTCTCTGAAACACAGTGCACAATGATGACAAATCAGTTGTTGGAAATGAGTGATTGGAGAGAGAGAGAGAGAGAGAGAGAGAGAGAGAGAGAGAGAGAGAGAGAGAGAGAGAGAGAGGGGCAGACAGACAGGGATGTATGCTGTGTAGAAATGAGATGCTGTATAGCATCAAATGGTAGATGTACAGATGCGTCTGTGGCATGTTTGGCTTTGGGGGGAGCAATGGGTAGGTCATAATGCTCATTAAAAGAGTGCACCTGCCGCTTCATCAAATAGCCTTTATCTTTTATCGCCGCAAATCTGCTCAAACTCTCAGATAGAACGCGAAAACAAGTTAGGCCCTCTCCTACATACCTCCTACCCCATGACCAGTATGTCTGTCTGTCTGTGGTACCTGGCCTAATCTCGTCAGGAATGTCTTACGGATGCATTCAGATGCTGTTGGCCGGAAAGGAGAGCCTCTCAAACATCTGTGAAGTACAGATAGGCAACAGAGTTCTGACAGACAGGGATTGGAGGGAGCTAAAAGCTAATGAAGTTGCAAGCTCATGGATATCATCAGGGGTGAAGACCTGCAGATGACTGCTAGAGAAGGACCACACCTGATACAACCAGCTGTTCTACAGTGCATATACAGGGCAGAGATATTTCAACAGGTTGTAGTCAGAGGAACTATTTGTTCAGCAGTAGGTGGGGTGGGTGGAGGGTGTACTGTTCACATTTTGAAAAATGTCCATGCCACTGAAGCAATAAGAGGTTCAACCACTGTGTATTACTATGCTGTATACAGCTGTTTGTTGAAGATAAATATGACAGAGGTTAAATGTAATCAGAGTTGACATGCTTAGCTGGTCTGTCGTTTACTGGGCATGATGATGAGACAGAGTGTGGTGGTGTGTGACATCACTTCACCTCAATGATGCAAAACGCAGCAACATTCTGAAGAAGTGTATGTGGCAATCATTCCTAATATATAATATAATATAATAATAAATATATGCCATTTAGCTGACGCTTTTATCCAAAGCGACTTACAGTCATGTGTGCATACATTCTACGTATGGGTGGTCCCGGGAATCGAACCCACTACCCTGGCGTTACAAGCGCCATGCTCTACCAACTGAGCCACAGAAGGACAAATGCTATTACAGAAGGACAAATGCTATTACACAGCAGTAGTAGTAGTAGTAATAGTAGTCATAGTAGTAGTAGTAGTAGTAGGAGGAGAAGTAATAGTCATCGTAGTAATAGTAGGAGGAGGAGTAGTAGTCATAGTAGTAGTAGAAGTAGTAGTAATATTAGTCATAGTAGTAGTCAGTAGTAGTAGTAGTCATAGCAGTAGTAGTAGTAGTAGGAGGAGAAGTAATAGTCATCGTAGTAATAGTAGGAGGAGGAGTAGTAGTCATAGTAGTAGTAGAAGTAGTAGTAATATTAGTCATAGTAGTAGTAGTCATAGTAGTAGTAGTAGGAGGAGGAGTAATAGTAGTAGTCGTAGTAGGAGGAGGAGTCATAGTAGTAGTAGGAAGGAGGAGTAGTAGTCATAGTAGTAGTAGTAGTAGTCATAGCAATAGTAGTAGTAGTAGGAGGAGAAGTAATAGTCATCGTAGTAATAGTAGGAGGAGGAGTAGTAGTCATAGTAGTAGTAGAAGTAGTAGTAATATTAGTCATAGTAGTAGTAGTCATAGTAGTAGTAGTAGGAGGAGGAGTAATAGTAGTAGTCGTAGTAGGAGGAGGAGTCATAGTAGTAGTAGGAAGGAGGAGTAGTAGTCATAGTAGTAGTAGTAGTAGTCATAGCAATAGTAGTAGTCATAGCAATAGTAGTAGTAGTAGGAGGAGAAGTAATATTCATCGTAGTAATAGTAGGAGGAGTGTTAGTCATAGTAGTAGTAGTAATATTAGTCATAGTAGTAGTAGTCATAGCAATAGTAGTAGTAGTAGGAGGAGAAGTAATAGTCATCATAGTAATAGTAGGAGGAGGAGTGTTAGTCATAGTAGTAGTAGAAGTAGTAGTAATATTAGTCATAGTAGTAGTAGTCATAGTAGTCGTAGTAGGAGGAGGAGTCATAGTAGTAGTAGGAAGGAGGAGTAGTAGTCATAGTAGTAGTAGTAGTAGTCATAGCAATAGTAGTAGTCATAGTAGTAGTCAGTAGTAGTAGTCATAGTAGTATTAGTAGGAAGGAGGAGTAGTAGTCATAGTAGTAGTAGAAGTAGTAGTAATATAGTGTTAGTCATAGAAGTAGTAGTAGTTATAGTAGTAGTCATAGTAGTAGTAGGAGGAGGAGTCATAGTAGTAGTAGGAAGGAGGAGTAGTAGTCATAGCAATAGTAGTAGTCATAGTAGTAGTCAGTAGTAGTAGTAGTCATAGTAGTATTAGTAGGAAGGAGGAGTAGTAGTCATAGTAGTAGTAGGCATAGTAGTATTAGTAGGTTCGCTGCTCTGGCCCCCCAATGGTGGAACAAACTCCCTCACGACGCCAGGACAGCGGAGTCAATCACCACCTTCCGGAGACACCTGAAACCCCACCTCTTTAAGGAATACCTAGGATAGGATAAGTAATCCTTCTCACCCCCCTAAAAGATTTCGATGCACTATTGTAAAGTGGCTGTTCCACTGGATGTCATAAGGTGAATGCACCAATTTGTAAGTCGCTCTGGATAAGAGCGTCTGCTAAATGACTTAAATGTAAATGTAAATGTAGTAGTAGTAGTAGTAATAGTAGTCATAGTAGTAGTAGTAGTCATAGTAGTAGTAATAGTAGTCATAGTAGTAGTAGTAGTCATCGTGTAGTAGTAATAGTAATCATAGTAGTAGTCATAGTAGTAGTAATAGTAGTCATAGTAGTAGTAGTAGTCATCGTGTAGTAGTAATAGTAATCATAGTAGTAGTAGTAGTAGTCATAGTAGTAGTAGTAGTCATAATAGTAGTAGTCATAGTAGTAGTAGTAGTAGTAGTAGTAGTAGTCATAATAGTAGTAATAGTCATAGTAATAGTAGTAGTAGTCATAGTAATGGTAGTAGTAGTAGTTGTAGTACAAAAGTAGTAGTAGTAGTAGTAGTAGTAGTAGTAGTAGTAGTAGTAGTAGTAGTAGTCATAGTAGTAGTATTAGTCGTAATAATAGTAGTAGTCATAGTAATAGTAGTAGTAGTCATAGTAATGGAAGTAGTAGTAGTTGTAGTAGTAGTAGTAGTCATAGTAATAGTAGTCATAGTAATGGAAGTAGTAGTAGTTGTAGTAGTAGTAGTAGTAGTAGTCATAGTAGTAGTAGTCATAGTAATAGTAGTAGTATTCATAGTAATAGTAGTAGTAGTAGTAGTCATAGTAATAGTAGTGGTAGTAGTAGTCATAGTAATGGTCATAGTAGTAGTAGTCATTGTAATAGTAGTAGTAATAGTAGTCATAGTAATGGTCGTAGTAGTAGTCATTGTAATAGTTGTAGTAGTAGTAGTCATTGTAATAGTAGTAGTAGTAGTAGTCATTGTAATAGTAGTAGTAGTAGTAGTCATTGTAATAGTAGTAGTAGTAGTAGTCATTGTAATAGTAGTAGTAGTAGTAGTCATAGTAATGGTCGTAGTAGTAGTAGTAGTCATAGTAATGGTCGTAGTAGTAGTAGTAGTCATTGTAATAGTAGTAGTAGTCATAGTAATAGTTGTAGTAGTCATAGTAATAGTAGTAGTAGTCATAGTTATAGTAGTAGTAGTAGTCATAGTAATAGTAGTAGTAGTCATAGTTATAGTAGTAGTAGTAGTCATAGTAATGGTAGTAGTAGTTGTAGTCATTGTAATAGTAGTAGTAGTCACAGTAATAGTAGTAGTAGTCATAGTAATAGTAGTGGTTGTCATAGTAGTAGTAGTAGTAGTAAGAGGAGGAGTAGTAGTAGTAATTATGGTTGTTACATTATTGTCCCAGATAGAAAGTTGATTGTGGAACAGAAGCCCTGTTTACACCTGGTTCTAACATGTCCTTTGTTCTGATCTTATCCACATGCTGATTGTGCCCACATATTTTGACAGGTGTAGACGATTAAATACGCTTTGGGGTAAGATTGTGATCAGATATTATAAGTAGAAATGTACAAGATCAGTACAATGTCAGGATGAAGGACGCATGTTAGAACCAGGTATAAACGGAGCTAGAGACACCAATAAATAAATTACCTCACATCTGGCACATCCATAGAGGAAGAAGGGCCAAGGCACACTAAAAAGCCACTCTCTCTCTTCCCCCCTAAACACCACAGCCAATCTGTTTTGTGTCACAATTAAAATAAATCAGCATTTCTTGAAACTGCATTTAAACACTTGAGTGTTCCTTTGATCAATCAAGCAGCCAATGACTCTAGCTGATTCAGGCTATAACTGAGGCCTTCCCAGGCTACCAGGCAGCACTTCAAAAGATAGTAGAGGTTTATGACACACATCTGCAGCACCCAGAAGAACGCTTTTCTTATACATGCGGGTCTCTTGCATCTTTGTGTCCCTAGGAGCCTCAGCAGGCCTGAATCCTGGCTTCGTGGGGTCCAGAGAAGATGGCTGCTGTAGGGAGGAATGAACATGTTCTCAAACACACAGCATGTTGAGAAAAATAGAACACGCTCCTCTCTTTCTGTGTTGGGACTTATATCTCCATTGGCCACAAGTACTTCAATATTCACTCTGTTATGTGTTGGCAGCAACCTGCATGCATCAATACTTATGCCTTCTTAGTAAGTTTACATAATGGGAGGTACATGGAGGTAAAGCTTGCAGAATAACCCTTGTATATTTCTTGGCTATTGTATCAGAATGTGTTGTGTGTGACTTAACGCCATGCCTCCTCCTAGCCTATGGCTCCCTGTCCCTTCCTCTCCTCACTGGCCCTGCTCAGTCTCTGACTCCACTGAAGCTCCTAGCTGCAGCTGTCCTCCAAGCCTCACATACTGTTCTGGCTGGCCAAACCCCACCACACCACTGAAGTCCTTCCAGTTCCAGCCAGGAATCTCAGGCTGTCTGGAGGAAAAGTCCCCAATACTGTAACCAGGGGTGCAACTTTGGTTTTAGAAGTGGGGGGGACATAATATATTTCATCAAATCTTCCTTACACCACCCCTACCTTGTCACAACACAACTGATTGGCTCAAACACATTAAGAAGGAGCACATGTTAATTGAAATGCATTGCAGGTGACTACCTCATGAAGCTGGTTGAGATAATGTCAAGAGTGTGCAACGCTGTCATCAAGGCAAATGGTGGCTACTTTGAAGAATCTCAAATATAAAATATTTGTTGATTTGTTTAACACATTTTTTGGTTAACATGTGATTCCATATGTGTTATTTCATAGTTGTTATGTCTTCACTATTATTCTACAATGTAGATAACAGTAAAAATAAAGAAAAACCCTTGAATGAGAAGCTGTGTCCAAACTTTTGACTGGTACTATATATATATATATATATATATTTAAATCCAGTCGGATAAACACTCAAAAAAGCCTATCCGACCGTTCTGAGCCACCCGCATGGTCCTAAAGCACACCGTTGCCTCCTTTTGTATCACATTCCATTGATAAAACTGGTGAGACGTCCCCAGTGAAAGTTGCGCCCCTGGCTGTAACCTAGATGAGCAACGGACAGCCTCTCTGTCCCCTGCCCTCTTTACATAGCATGTGCACACTACCCCAGACCTCTCCTTCTCCTGCACCTCCTTCTCCTCGGCAGCTGCTGTTGGCTTACTTGGCCAGTCTTGGGTGGGGTTATTGTGGCCGGCTGGCATGCCCTGGCCTGGACATGAAGCAGAGCAGCGTGGGACGTTGCAGAGGGATCTTGAGATCTGATTGTTGTTGTTGTTGTTGTTGAACTTACCCTGGTTACTGGGAAGGACGAACACCAGACATATGGCCGAAGGAAATCTCAGAGGGCGAAGGTCACAGAGGGTCAAACTAACCCTTTAACCTCTTGGTGATTTGTCTCCCAGGGGTGATGTAGCAACTAGCTATACCAACCACAGTAGAGGTCAAAGCTCATGCACTGTATCGGTTCCTCTTGTAAATGATTACATGGAAAACCATTATCCTGTGCTCAGCAGAAGGAGGCTGGGGCGAGGGAGGCCTCTTTTTAAGTTGTAGTGGGTCAAAGGCCAGGTTCCCTGAGGACAGTACTTACTGCGGCCTGCTTTACACATTACTATGTTACACATATTCCTGAACGGTGTATGCCATTTTTTATTCCCCTTTACTTGCTTTTTTAGCATGAAGCACATTGTCCTGCACTGGTTTTATGTGACATTTATATATTTTGAAGGAGCCCTTGGGTGAGGGGATTTTGAATGGGAATTTGAATTATGCTTCAACATTAACTACTACTACAATCAGTAGCAAGAAAACCAACTGTCTCTAACCCAACTGTTCCCCTCCACTATCTAGGGACTCTCGATGGAGTGTCTAGCATCAGCTGCTGCTGACACTGTCTGTGTACCTCTCCTACACACATGCAGGCGCACACATACGCACTCTCTCTCACACACGCACGCACGCACACACACACACACACACACACACACACACACACACACACACACACACACACACACACACACACACACACACACACACACACACACACACACACACACACACACACACACACACACACACACACACACACACACACACACACACACACACACACACACACACACACACACACACACACACACACACACACACACACACACACCTGTTCTCTGGTATCTGCTTTCATATGGCGTTGATGGGCCTCCATAATGCCTGCCTACCAGACAGGTGGCCCTGCTGGGGCCTCACTGTGGGCTATCGTGGCCCCTTAGGGTGCTGCAAGGCCCCTCCTCCTGGTAGACTTAAAAAACATATTGCATGTCTCCACTGTTCTCAGTCCAGCCTAACATGCATAAGGAGATCTCACCTACAATCTAATGTTAGTGAAGACTACATGACTACACAGGAATAAAAACAATTGGTAAAGGAATGTTTGGGAATTAAAGGAACGCAAAGTCTACTTGGTAGCTGGGAGTGGTGAATCTCCACAGTATACGTGACAATATACAGTAGTTTTCTCAGATTCTGTAACATTCCATCATTCCATCATTCCATCATGAATATGGGGTAGAGGGTATATATGAGGGTATAGGGTATATATGAGGGTATAGGGTACATACGAGGGTAAAGGGTATATATGAGGGTATAGGGTATATATGGGGTATAGGCTATACCTTTTTATTTATTTAATCAGGCCAGTTGAGAACAATTTCTCATTTACAACTGTGACCTGCCCAAGATAAAGCAAAGCAGTGCGACACAAACAACAACACAGTTACACATGGAAAAAACAAATGTACAGTCAATAACACAATAGAAAAGTCTATATACAGTGTGTGCAAATGAAGTAAGATTAGGCAGGTAGGGCAATAAATAGGCCATAGTGGTGAAATATTTACAATTTAGCAATTAAACACTGGAGTGATAGATGTGCAGAAGATGAATGTGCAAGTAGAGATACTGGGGTGCAAAGGAGAAGAAAAAAAATATATGGGGATGAGGTAGTTGGGTGGGCTATTTACAGAAGGGCTATGTACAGGTGCAATGATCTGTAAGCTGCTCTGACAGCTGATGCTTAAAGTTAGTGAGGGAGATATGAGTCTCCAGCTTGAGTGATTTTTGCAATTCGTTTCAGTCATTGGCAGCAGATAACTGTAAGGAAAGGCAGCCAAAGATGAGTTGGCTTTGGGGGTGACCAGTGAAATATACCTGCTGGAGCGCGTGCTACGAATGGGTGCTGCTATGGTGACCAGTGAGCTGAGATAAGGCGTGGCTTTACCTAGCAAAGACTTATAGATAGAGTGGGTTTGGCGACGAATCTGAAGCGAGGGCCAGCCAACGAGAGCATACAGGTCGCAGTGGTAGGTGGTATATGGGGCTTTGGTGACAAAACGGATGGCACTGTGATAGACTGCATCCAATTTGCTGAGCAGAGTGTTGGATGCTATTTTGTAAATGGCATCGCCAAAGTTTTACGAGGGTATGTTTGGCAGCATGAGTGAAGGATGCTTTGTTGCGAAATAGGAAGCTGATTCTAGATTTAATTTGGGATTGGAGATGCTTAATGTGAGTCTGGAAGGAGAGTTTACAGTCGAACCAGATACCTAGGTATTTGTAGTTGTCCACATATTCTAAGTCAGAGACCTCCAGAGTAGTGATGCTAGACGGGCGGGCAGGTGCGGGTAGCAATAGGTTGAAGAGCAGGCATTTACTTTTACTTGCATTTAGCAGTTGGAGGCCACGGAAGGAGAGTTGTATGCCACTGAAACTCCTCTTGGAGGTTAGTTAACACAGTGTCCAAAGAAGGGCCAGAAGTATACAAAATTGTGTATAGCGACATCATTGAGCAAGAGCGACATCATTGATGTATACAGAGAAACGAGTCGGCCCAAGAATTGAACACTGTGGCACCCCCATAGAGACTGCCAGAGGTCCGGACAACAGGCCCTCCGATTTGACACACTGAACTGTCTGAGAAGTAGTTGGTGAACCAGGTGAGGCAGGCATTTGAGAAACCAAGGCTGTTGAGTCTGCCGATAAGAATACGGCGATTGACAGAGCCGAAAGCCTTAGCCAGGTCAATGAATACGGCTGCACAGTATTGTCTTTTATAGATGGCGGTTTTGATATCATTTAGGACCTTGAGCGTGGCTGAGGTGCACCCATGACCAACTCGGAAACCAGATTGCATAGCGGAGAAGGTACGGTGGGATTTGAAATGGCCGGTGATCGGTTTGTTAACTTGGCTTTCGAAGACCTTAGAAAGGCAGGTAGGATAGATATAGGTCTGTAAACGTTTGGGTTTAGAGTGTCTCCCACTTTGAAGAGGGGGATGACCACTGCAGCTTTCCAATCTTTGGGGATCTCAGACGATACGAAATAGATTTTTACAGGCTAGAGGGTAAAGTGTATATATGGGGTATAGGGTATACACTACCGTTCAAAAGTTTGGGGTCACTTAGAAACATCCTTGTTTTTGAAATAACATTTTTTTTGTCCATTAAAATAACATCAAACTGATCAGAAATACAGTGTTGACATTGTTAATGGCTGATTTTTAACAGAATATCTACATAGGCGTACAGAGGCCCATTATCAGCAACTATTACTCTGGCTCGGCCACTCCAGGACCTTAATGTGCTTCTTCTTGAGCCACTCCTTTGTTGCCTTGGCCGTGTGTTTTGGGTCATTATGATGCTGGAATACCCATCCACGACCCATTTTCAATGCCCTAGCTGAGGGAAGGAGGTTCTCACCCAAGATTTGACGGTACATGGCCCCGTCCATCGTCCCTTTGATGCGGTGAAGTTGTCCTGTCCCCTTAGCAGAAAAACACCCCCAAGGCATAATGTTTCCACCTCCATGTTTGACAGTGAAGATGGTGTTCTTGGGGTCATAGGCAGCATTCCTCCTCCTCCAAACACGGCGAGTTGAGTTGATGCCAAAGAGCTCCATTTTGGTCTCATCTGACCACAACACTTTCACCCAGTTGTCATCTGAATCATTCAGATGTTCATTGGCAAACTTCAGACTGGCATGTATATGTGCTTTCTTGAGCATGGGGACCTTGCGGGCACTGCAGGATTTCAGTCCTTCATGGCATAGTGTATTACCAATTGTTTTCTTGGTGACTATGGTCCCAGCTGCCTTGAGATCATTGACAAGATCCTCCCATGTAGTTCTGGGCTGATTCCTCACCATTCTCATGATCATTGCAACTCCACGAGGTGAGTACTTGCATGGGGCCCCAGGCCAAGGGAGATTGACAGTTCTTTTGTGTTTCTTCCAACTGTTGTCACATTACATTTAAGTCATACATTTAAGTCATTTAGCAGACGCTCTTATCCAGAGCGACTTACAAATTGGTGCATACACCTTATGACATCCAGTGGAACAGCCACTTGCATCTAAATCTTTTGGGGGGAGAAGGATTACCCTTACCCTTACTTACCCTACCTTCTCACCAGGCTGCTTGGCGATGGGCTTGTAACCCATTCCAGCCTTGTGTAGGTCTATAATCTTGTCCCTGACATCCTTGGAAAGCTCTTTGTTCTTGGCCATGGTGGAGTTTGGAATCTGATTGATTGATTGCTTGCTTCTGTGGACAGGTGTCTTTTATACAGGTACTGTAACAAACTGAGATTAGGAGCACTCCCTTTAAGAGTGTGCTCCTAATCTCAGCTCGTTACCTGTATGAAAGACACCTGGGAGCCTTAAATCTTTCTGATTGAGAGGGGGTCAAATACTTAGTTCCCTCATTAAAATGCTAATCAATTTATAACATTGTTTACATGCGTTTTTCTGTATTTTTGTTGTTGTTATTCTGTCTCTCACTGTTCAAATAAACCACCATTAAAATTATAGACTGATCATTTCTTTGTCAGTGGGCAAACATACAAAATCAGCAGGGGATCAAATACTTTTTCCCTCGCTGTATCAGGGTTTAGGGTATATATAGGGTATAGGTTTTATATGAGGGAATATGGTATATATGAGGGTATAGGTTATATATGGGGGTATAGGGTATACATTAGGGTTTGGGGTATATATGGGGTATAGGTTATATATGGGGGTATAGGGTATACATTAGGGTTTGGGGTATATATGGGGTATAGGTTATACAGTATATGGGGTATAGTGTAACAGATTTCCTCCTTTTCGTCTGAGGAGGAGTAAGGATCGGACCAAAACGCAGCGTGGTAAGTGTCCATATTGATTTATTAAAAAACAACTGAACACTGGAACAAAATAATAAACGTGAAATGTACAAAACCGAAACAGTACTATGTGGCCCAAACACTCACACGGAAACAAACACCCACAAACCAAAAGTGAAACCCAGGCTACCTAAGTATGATTCTCAATCAGCAACAACTAACAACACCTGCCTCTGATTGAGACCATGCTAGGCCGAACACAAAAACCAACATAGACTGCCCACCCCAACTCACGCCCTGACCATACTAAAACAAAGAATAAAATAACAGAACTATGGTCAGAACGTGACATATAGGGTATATATGAGGGAATACGGTATACATGAGGGTATAGGGTATATATGGGGTATATGGGAGTATAGGGTGTACTGTGCATTCGGAAAGTGAAAACAAATGTGGAAAAAGGGAAGGAGTCTGAATACTTTCCGAATGCACTGTATATAAGGGTATATATGGGGGTATATGGTATGTATAGGGTATATATGGGGGTATAGGGGGTATGTGAGTGTATATGGTATATATGAGGGTATAGGGTATACAGTATATGGGGTATAAGGTATATATGGAGGAATAGGGTATATATGAGGGTATAGGGTATATATGGAGGTATTGACTAGCATGTCTCACTGACCACACAGAGCTACATTCTATTCAACTTTCTTCCTGGCTCTCTCTTGATGTTCCCTTTTAGCTTGTGTTCTTGCTCTTGTGTTCTTCTGACATCAAACCCTCGTTTGAAGTGGGGAGTCAAAGATGAAAGTGAAGTAGCAGGATCTCAGTGGTATAGAGCTGAGCTGGCTCAGTAAACAGCAACTAGACCAGGGGGAGACCGTGATATAAACCAGGGGAGGACAAAGGCAGCATAACACCATGGCTGGGCTGTGGAGACAAGGCTCTCTGGGTAATTGAAAATGGCTCTGGGCAGCTCCTCTACTCCCTCCACCCCCTCCCAGTCAGCCTTCTCCTGCCCTTCTCCCCTCTATCCACCCCTCCCTAGAGACCTCTCTCTCCCCGCTCTGGCCGTGCTGTTTTTGGGACATCCCCAGTATTTCTTGGCCTTTGAAGGGAAATATAATTGAGTGGTAATTTGAGACGTATTCTCTTTCTCTCTGTCTCTCTCTCTCTCGTTGTCTCTCTGTCTTTCTCCCACATGCCTCCCTCGCTCCTCAATGGTTATGGAATATTGAAGTTCAAAGTATGCACGGCAACAACAACAAAAATATTTATTTTTCTCTGTCCCCTGATTGCAGTGTAAAAAAATTGACAGGATATGGCTTACCTTGACCTGATGTGGCCTGCAAATCGAACAGACAGCCAAGAGAGAAGAGTTGAATCCAAGGAAAGGAAATTATAGACTAACTGGTAATCAAGACACACTGAGCCCAAGGAGAGCCCAGAAAATGAAATGGATTTTTATTTACACCAGATTTACAGAGGGTTGTGAATATAATTTACAGTCATTCCAATCCATTTTACAACACTTCTCTTTATTTCTCATCATCACTCTGCAGACCAGGAGTATTCCCAGGTTGATCGTTCGTTCCACATGATAAGTCAATGTTGCTATTTACAACTCTTATAAAACTGTACAGGAGACTGGTCAGACAGCCAGTATGTGAAGCACTTATCTCAAAGAAACAGGCTTTAAAAAGCAGCCTGTTATATAAAATACATATTCCAAATCTTCAACCACAGCAAAATAATAAAACATACTGAACAAAAATATAAACGCAACAGTGTTGGTCTCATGTTTCATGAGCTGAAATAAAAGATCCCAGAAATGTTCTATACACACAAAAAGCTTATTCTGTTAAATGTTGTGCACAAATTTGTTTACATCCGTGTTAGCGAGCATATCTCCTTTGCCAAAATAATCTGCTCCTTCACATTCGGGATTGTCTGAGACCAGCCACCCGGACAGGTGTGGCATATCAAGAAGCTGATTAAACAGCATGATTACACAGGTGCACCTTGTGCTGGGGACAATAAAAGGCCACTCTAAATGTGCAGTTTTGTCACACAACACAAGTTTTGGGGGAGTGTGCAATTGGCATTCTGACTGCAGGAGTGTCCACCAGAACTGTTGCCAGAGAATTGAATGTTAATTTATCTACCATAAGCCGAATCCAATGTCGTTTTTTTGAGAATTTGGCTGTATGTCCAACCGACCTCACAGCCGCAGACCACGTGTAACCATGTCAGCCCAGGACCTCCACATCCAGTTTCTTCACCTGCGGGACCGTCTGAGACCAGCCACCAGGACAGCTGACGGAACTGATAAGTATTTCTGTCTGTAATACAGCCCTTTTGTGGGGAAAACTCATTCTGATTGGCTGGGCCTGGCACCTCAGAGGGTAGGTCTAGCTCCCAAGTGGCTGGGCCTATTCCCTATCAGGCCCAACCATGACTGTGCCCCTGCCCTGTCATGTGAAATCTATAAATTGGGGCCTGATTTATTTATTTAAATTGACAGATTTTCTTATATGAACTGTGACTCAGTAATATCGTTGCATGTTGCGTTTATATTTTTGTTCAGTGTTTTTCTCTTCCTCCTCTCTCTCTCTCGTTTCACCCCTCCTTTGTGTTGCCATCTTTCGAGGAATGTGCACACTATAATTATGGAAGGGATTGCACACATAGCTTAGTTATTGTTTTCTATTTTCAACTGGCTAAACCCAGCTGGGTCCTGGCCGTACGACAAATACATGGAGTGAGAACAAAAAGAGAGACATTAATTATATTCAACGCTTTAAAGGGCTTTAAAGTCAAAGCTGAAGCTGAAGCTTGGTACGTCCCTCTCTCTCTCTCTCTCTCTCTCTCTCTCTCTCTCTTAGAGGTAACCTGATATTTCAGACCCTTCACACTGAATTATAGAGTGAGCCATTCAAAGCCTACTGTTTAAATTGTACACATTTTCCAGTGTCCTTTTCATTAGTCAACTCACATACATTGTTAACTCCCCTTACCAGGAATTCAGCACTTAATTAGCAATAGACAGATAAATAATTTGTGTTCTAATGGGGCAAATTAATTACAAATTGCACACTGCAGTTTAAGTCCAAAGAGGGAAAATGAAAGTGTTTTAGCATTGAGAAGGATGGGTGGTGGGGTGAAGTGGTTCGTTGGAATATCCTAGTGAAAATCTTGGCACGGGGTGTTGAGTCAACCTTAACTTCTTACCATAACTCTCCATACTGTTCTTTCCCTCACTGTATTTCTGTAATACTGAGTTCTGCCTTGTCATGACTGTTCTGCTATTTTTATTAGCTTAACCATAGCCGTAAATCAGCGGCAGATTAGTTCCTGCAGAGCTGTTTCACCACTATTCTCTGCTCTAGCAGCCTAGGCCCAGCCACTAGGCCCAGCCACTAGGCCCAGCCACTAGGCCCAGCCACTAGGCCCAGCCACTAGGCCCAGCCACTAGGCCCAGCCACTAGGCCCAGCCACTAGGCCCAGCCACTAGGCCCAGCCACTAGGCCCAGCCACTAGGCCCAGCCACTAGGCCCAGCCACTAGGCCCAGCCACTAGGCCCAGCCACTAGGCCCAGCCACTAACAGAGGCAGACCCTGGGCAAAGTCAACAGATAGTCTCCTGGTCCTTCTCTATGTCACTCAATTACTACTAACAAACATACGCCGGCAACTAAATACAGTAAGGTGAGATGAATTGGTGGCTATATAGAAATAGTGGTGCTGTATTTTGGTTTGAATGGTGCCAAGATCAGGATTTGATCTTTGCTGGTCTCCTCATTCTCTGTGCTGTACCCTTTAGCAAGTGCTTTAGCACTTTGACTGCACAATCTCCAAATAATATCATTAGTGTGATGGTTTGCTTGGAAATAATATTTTAGTGCTTGGATGTGCCTCACTGAATGAACACAGCTGAATACATTCTCATATCTTACGTGATAATGTGCTGAGGAGTGAAAGTGTCAGGCTAATCTTATAAAACAAAAAGGAATTGACGTATGCTTTCGCTACAATGTATGCTGTGGAAGTTTCAGTACACTCTTAGAAAAAAAGGTTCCAAAAGTATTCTTCGGCCGTCCCCATAGGAGAACCCTTTTTGGTTCTACCTGGAACTAAAAGGGTTCTACTTAGAACCAAAAAGGGTTATTCAAAGGGTTCTCCTATGGGCACAGTCAAAGAACCCTTTAAGCTTCTAGATAGCACCTTTTTTTCTAAGACTCTAGTATGTTTTAGGGCCACCCGGGTGGCGCAGTGGTCTAGGGCACTGCACTGCAGTACTAGCTGTGCCACCAGAGACTCTGGGTTTGAGCCCAGGCTCTGTCGCAACCAGCCGCGACCGGAGAGGTCAATGGGGCGACTCACAATTGGGCCAGCGTCGTCCGGGTTAGGGGGGGTTTGGCCGGTAGGGATATCCTTGTCTCATCGCGCACTAGCGACTCCTGTGGCGGGCCGGGTTGTGTTTTGGAGGACGCATGGCTTTCGACCTTCGTCTCTCCCGAGCCCGTATGGGAGTTGTAGCGATGAGACAAGATAGTAACTACTAACACCTGGGTACCACGAAATTGGGGAGAAAAGAGGGTCAAATAAAAATAAATAAAAAAGAGTGTAGTATGTTTTCATAGTGCTGATATTAAAGAGGGAGAAATAAGTTTCTGAAGAAGAGGAGGACCCCGTATGCCCATTCACCATGATGGGGGGAGGGAGGATGGACGGCATCACCGTACGTCTCTAGCTGTTAGTAAACTGCTGCCATGTCCCCTCTCATAGTTCTCTATAGCCCTCACTTTCAGACAAGCACAACTCTTCAGCAGAGGAGAACAGAAGCAGGAGCTGAGTTGTTCACGTTCTCTCTCTAAGGTCAGAGGTCAAAGACAGTGATGTAAAGGTTTTGGGGGTTATAAAACAGAGGGCAAAAGTAGCCAAATGACACCATCTTTTTAATAAGGTAAGAAGAGTGCTCCCTTTTCTTTATTGGAGTCAGTGCCCTCCTGGTCAAGCAGCTGACAGTGAATTTTAAAATGATTGATCTTCTCATTGCAACTGATATCTCACGGTTGGTCATACTAGTTCCTGGTGGTTCCATCCCTGGCGCCTGTCTGCCCACTGTGACATCACCGTCCCTCGTCCAAGCTGACGCCCATGTTCTGACGCCTCATGATGCTGATGCGAGAGCTGTAGGGGGCTGGGAGTGGAGGGGCTGAGGCCCTCTGGAGCAGCTCTGCCTTGGGTTTGTACTGGTCCACCAAGATCTTCAGCACCGCCTCCATCTTATGGCTCATCTGGTCCATCTATTTATACAACACACAGCAAACAAAGGTACATGTTTTAGGTTATAGATGGGTGACTATAGTAAGGACATTTCACAAACAACAGGGATGGTCATGTTAAAATGTCTATTCTACTGAGCCATTTACTTTATGTTCCTATTCTTATTTTGTACTATTTCTTATTGTTGTTGCATTGTTGAGAAGGAACCTGCAAGTAAGCATTTCATTGGATGGTCTTACCATGTGTCTCCTGTACATACGACTAACACAACTTGAAACTTGAAACATGTTATCTACATTCGTGACTGTAGAGATATACTGCTGTCGTAATTATACGTGCAAGACTAAAGTCAGTCAGTGAGGACATTTAAATGGGTGAAGCATTTGAGCAGTGTCACTGAGTTTCAGCCTTTCTTTTGTCTGCCAGGCCTCCAATACCGAATACACATATTCAAGTCCACACTAAAGATACACCTCTTCACACAGGCTTATCCAGATTATTTGTCATCTAAACTTTTATCCTCCCTCTAGTTCACTTCCTGATTAGTCTGTCCTTATTCTTTTATATACTTATGTGACTTTGGGTTTGGTGAAAAGCGCTTCAAATAAAATGTATTATTGTTATTATTATAATATGGCCCCATCCCAATGACAGACCTCTAGTGTATAATAACATGTTTGTCTGTCTGTCATGGTATACCTGCAGAAGCCACTCATTAAAGCAGCTAGCCCGGCTCAATGATCCAGGAGTAGGAGGGAGGGCTTTAAGTACACACATGCACACACACACATACACACAAACGCACACACACACACACACACACACACGCATGCACACACACGCATGCATACGCACGAACGCATGCACACACGCTTGCACATGCACGACCGCATGCACACACACACGCATGCACACGCACAAACGCATGCACACACACACCAGGGACTCAACTGTAAACACAGGTGTGTCTGTCACCCAACAGACAGATGCATCTCAAGCAGGGAACCTCCTTAGTTTTTCTAACCCCTGTGTGTACAGATCAGCGCACACACCCTGTATGGCAGAGGTAAACAAGCCAGGCTGTCTGCCGACACACAGACACGCACCTTTTGTTGTTTGCTCTCATGATTTGGTAAATACAGGAAATTTCCACGACAATTTCTAAACATCAAATAGTTTTTTTTACAGATCTTTATCGTCCTGCCCTCTGCCTTGACATTGAAGTTATGTAGTTATACTTTCAGGAATTAATTATCTTTGGCTTAACTTATCACTACTTGTTAACCTGATTTATAAATGTAATAATCATTGAGATAAGTGGTAATGGTAATGGATTCCGATAAAGTTGGAGAGGTTATGTGTACATCATAGTTCATGAAAGAGCCATGGCATCTCACACAACAGACAGGCAGACAGGCAGGCAGGCAGGCAGACAGACAGACAGACAGACAGACAGACAGACAGACAGACAGACAGACAGACAGACAGACAGACAGACAGACAGACAGACAGACAGAGACAGACAGACAGACAGGCATTTGCCGACGTTCATTCCAGTCATAACTGATACTGAGGAACTGCAGTATTTTGTCTGACATTCACATCGCAGAATCCACTGGTATGTTTGTGTGTTGAGGATTGGCCTCCTCCCTCTTTTAGTGAGAGTGGCCATGACAATTCTACAGTACAACAGGACATTGAGCATCAGTCATTGTTCTTGAGATATGAAACCATGGATGAAGCCTATTTAATTACGTCAAATAAGATCACTCCATACCAATGACTCTACAACCATAACCCCAAAGCTTGTCTCAACTACAACCATAACCCCAACCCGAGTCTCAACTACAACCATAAACCTAACCCGAGTCTCAACTACAACCATAACCCCAACCCTAGTCTCAACTACAACCAAAACCCTAACCCTAGTCTCAACTACAACCATAACCCTAACCCTAGTCTCAACTACAACCATAACCCCAACCCTAGTCTTAACTGCAACCATAACCCCAACCCTTGTCTCAACTACAACCATAACCCTAACCCTAGTCTCAACTACAACCATAACCCTAACCCTAGTCTCAACTCCAACCATAACCCCAACCCTAGTCTCAACTACAACCACAACCCCAACCCTAGTATCAACTACAACCATTACCCCAACCCTAGTCTCAACTACAACCACAACCCCAACACTAGTATCAACTACAACCATTACCCCAACCCTAGTCTCAACTACAACCATAACCCCAACCCTAGTCTCAACTACAACCACAACCCCAACCCTAGTCTCAACTACAACCATAACCCTAACCCTAGTCTCAACTACAACCATAACCCCAACCCTAGTCTTAACTGCAACCATAACCCCAACCCTTGTCTCAACTACAACCATAACCCTAACCCTAGTCTCAACTACAACCATAACCCTAACCCTAGTCTCAACTACAACCATAAATATAACCCAAGTCTCACCGACAACCATAACTCTAACCCTAGTATCAACTACAACCATAACTCTAACGATAGTCTCAACTACAACCATAACACTAACCTGAGCCTCAACTTCAACCATAACCATAACCCTAGTCTCAACTACAACCATAACTCGAAGGGGGACCAACTCCATATTAATGCCCATGATATGGAATGAGATGTTTGCCGAGCAGGTGTGTAGTGTCTTTTGGCAATGTAGTGTATAACAGTGTAATAAACATGCCAGCAGTAATCTACTATCAGCATTCCTGTGGTTTTTAGCATGGATCAGGAAACCATTTAATTTCTTTGGGCTGAACAGGGTTAGAATCTTGAACAAGGTTAAGGTTAGGGTTAAGGTAAGAGCTCTGAACAGGGTTAGAATCTTGAACAAGGTTAGGGTTCGGCTAAGGTAAGAGCTCTGAACAAGGTTACGGTTGGAGTTAGGGTTAAGGTTAGGTTTAGGGACAAGCCTTTCTCATTACAGTGTTTTGCCTCCTTTTACAGGGCTCAAACCCTAGCTTCATGTTCCCATCCTGGTTCAACATTACCCTAGTCTGAACAATACCAATAACTCTAACCCACGTTCCAACTACAACCATAACCCCAACCCTAGTCTCAACTACAACCATAACTCTAACCGTAGTCTCAACTACAACAATAACCATAACCCTAGTCTCAACTACAATCATAACTCTAACCCACGTTCCAACTACAACCATAACTCTAACCGTAGTCTCAACTACAACAATAACCATAACCCTAGTCTCAACTACAATCATAACTCTAACCCACGTTCCAACTACAACCATAACCCCAACCCTAGTCTCAACTACAAACATAACTCTAACCCTAGTCTCAACTACAACAATAACTCTAACCCTAGTCTCAACTACAACCATAACCCTAACCCTAGTAGCAACTACAACCATAACTCTAATCCTAGTCTCAACTACAACCATAACCCTAACCCAAGTCTCAACTACAACCATAACTCCAACCCTACTCTCACCTACAACCATAACCCCAACCCTAGTCTCAACTATAACCATAACTCTAACCTTAGTCTCAAATACAACCATAACTCTAACCCTAGTCTCAACGACAACCATAACTCTAACCCTAGTCTCAACTACAACCATAACCCTAGTCTCAACTACAACCATAACCATGACCCTAGTCTCAACTACAATCATAACCATAACCCAAGTCTCAACTACAACCATAACTCTAATCCTAGTCTCAACTACAACCATAACCCTACCAAGTCTCAACTACAACCATAACTCCAACCCTACTCTCACCTACAACCATAACCCCAACCCTAGTCTCAACTATAACCATAACCCTAACCTTAGTCTCAACGACAACCATAACCATAACCCGAGTCTCAACTACAACCATAACCATGACCCTAGTCTCAACTAAAACCATAACCCTAGTCTCAACTACAACCATAACCATGACCCTAGTCTCAACTACAATCATAACCATAACCCAAGTCTCAACTACAACCATAACCCGAGTCTCAACTACACCATAACCATAACCCGAGTCTCAACTACAACCATAACCCTTGTCTCAACTACAACCACAACCCCAACCCTAGTCTCAACGACAACCATAACCATAACCCAAGTCTCAACTACAACCATAACTCCAACCCTACTCTCACCTACAACCATAACCCCAACCCTAGTCTCAACTATAACCATAACCCTAACCCAAGTCTCAACTACAACCATAACTCCAACCCTACTCTCACCTACAACCATAACCCCAACCCTAGTCTCAACTATAACCATAACTCTAACCTTAGTCTCAAACACAACCATAACTCTAACCCTAGTCTCAACGACAACCATAACTCTAACCCTAGTCTCAACTACAACCATAACCATAACCCGAGTCTCAACTACAACCATAACCATGACCCTAGTCTCAACTAAAACCATAACCCTAGTCTCAACTACAACCATAACACTAACCCTAGCCTCAACTACAATCATAACCATAACCCAAGTCTCAACTACAACCATAACCCTAGTCTCAACTACAACCATAACCCTAACCCTAGTCTCAACTACAACCATAACCATAACCCAAGTCTCAACTACAACCATAACCCTTGTCTCAACTACAACCACAACCCCAACCCTAGTCTCAACGACAACCATAACCATAACCCTAACCCGAGTCTCAATGACAACCATAACCCCAACCCTAGTCTCAACTACAACCATAACCCCAGTCTCAACTACAACCATAACCCCAACCCTAGTCTCAACTACAACCATAACCCCAACCCTGGTCTCAACTACAACCATAACCCCAACCCTGGTCTCAACTACAACCATAACCCCAACCCTGGTCTCAACTACAACCATAACCCCAACCCTAGTCTCAACCACAACCATAACCCTAACCCTAGTCTCAACTACAACCATAACCCCAACACTAGTCTCAACTACAACCATAACCCCAACCCTCGTCTCAACTACAACCATAATCATAACCTAGTCTCAACTACAACCATAACTATAACCCTAGTCTCAACTACAAACATAACCCTAACCCAAGTCTCAACTACAACCACAACCCTAACCCTAGTCTCAACTACAACCATAACCATAACCCTTGCCTCAACTACAACCATAACCCCAACACTAGTCTCAACTACAACCATAACCCCAACACTAGTCTCAACTACAACCATAACCCCAACCCTCGTCTCAACTACAACCATAACCCTAACCCAAGTCTCAACTACAACCATAACCCCAACACTAGTCTCAACTACAACCATAACCCCAACCCTAGCCTCAACTACAACCATAACCATAACCCTAGTCTCAACTACAACCATAACTCTAATGATAGTCTCAACTACAACCATAACCCTAACCCTGGTCTCAAGTACAAACACAACTCGAACCCTAGTTTCAACTACAACCATAACCCCAACACTAGTCTCAACGACAACCATAACACTAACCCTAGTCTCAACTACAACCATTACTCTAACCCTAGTATCAACTACAACCATTACCAAAACCCTAGTCTCAACTACAACCATTACCAAAACCCTAGTCTCAACGACAATCATAACCCCAACCCTAGTCTCAACTACAAACATAACTCTAACCCTCGTCTCAACTACAACCATAACCCCAACCCTAGTCTCAACTACAGCCATAACCCTAGTCTCAACTACAACCATGACCCCAACCCTAGTCTCAACTTCAACCATAACCCCAACCCTAGTCTCAACTACAACCATAACCCCAACCCTAGTCTCAGCTACACCGAAAACCCCAACCCTAGTCTCAACTACAACCATAACCCCAACCCTAGTCTCAACTACAGCCATAACCCTAGTCTCAACTACAACCATAACCGCAACCCTCGTCTCAGCTACAACCATACCCCCGACCCTAGTCTCAACTACAACCATAACCCCAACCCGAGTCTCAACTACAACCATAACCATAACCCTAGTCTCAACTACAACTATAACTATAACCCTAGTCTCAACAACAACCATAAACCTTAGTCTCACCTACAACCATAACCATAACCATAACCCCAACCCTAGCCTCAACTACAACCATAACTCTAACCCTAGTCTCACCTACAACCATAACTCTAACCCTAGCCTCAACTACAACCATAACCATAACCCTAGTCTCACCTACAACCATAACTCTAACCCTAGTCTCAACTACAACCATAACCATAACCCTAGTCTCAACTACAACCATAACCCCAACCCTAGCCTCAACTACAACCATAACCATAACCCTAGTCTCACCTACAACCATAACTCTAACCCGAGTCTCAACTACAAACACAACTCGAACCCTAGTTTCAACTACAACCATAACCCCAACACTAGTCTCAACGACAACCATAACTCTAATCCTAGTCTCAACTACAACCATTACTCTAACCCTTGTATCAACTACAACCATTACCAAAACCCTAGTCTCAACTACAACCATTACCAAAACCCTAGTCTCAACGACAATCATAACCCCAACCCTAGTCTCAACTACAAACATAACTCTAACCCTCGTCTCAGCTACAACCATAACCCTAACCCAAGTCTCAACTACAACCATAACCCCAACACTAGTCTCAACTACAACCATAACCCCAACCCTAGTCTCAATTACAACCATAACTATAACCCTAGTCTCAACGACAACCATAAACCTTAGTCTCACCTACAACCATAACCATAACCATAACCCCAACCCTAGCCTCAACTAGAACCATAACCATAACCCTAGTCTCACCTACAACCATAACTCTAACCCTAGCCTCAACTACAACCATAACCCTAACCCTGTTCTCAACTACAACCACAACTCGAACCCTAGTCTCAACGACAACCATAACTCTAACCCTAGTCTCAACTACAACCATTACTCTAACCCTAGTATCAATTACAACCATTACCAAAATCCTAGTCTCAACTACAACCATTACCAAAACCCTAGTCTCAACGACAATCATAACCCCAACCCTAGTCTCAACTACAAACATAACTATAACCCTCGTCTCAGCTACAACCATGATCATAACTCTACTCTCAACTATAACCATAACTCTAACCCTAGTCTCAACTACAAACATAAACATAACCCTACTCTGAACCATAACCACAACCCCAACCCTAGTCTCAGCTACAACCATAACCCTAACCCGAGTCTCAACTACAACCATAACCCCAACCCTAGTCTCAGCTACAACCATGACCCCAACCCTAGTCTCACTACAACCATAACCCTAACCCTAGTCTCAGCTACAACCATAACCCCAACCCTAGTCTCAACTACAACCATGACCACAACCCTAGTCTCAACTACAACCATAACCCTAGTCTCAACTACAATCATAACCCCAAAGCTTGTCTCAACTACAACCATAACCCCAACCCGAGTCTCAACTACAACCATAAACCTAACCCTCGACTCAAAAACAACCATAACCCCAACCCTAGTCTCAAATACAACCAAAACCCTAACCCTATTCTCAACTCCAACCATAACCCTAACCCTAGTCTCAACTACAACCATAACCCCAACCCTAGTCTTAACTGCAACCATAACCCCAACCCTTGTCTCAACTACAACCATAACCCTAACCCTAGTCTCAACTACAACCATAACCCTAACCCTAGTCTCAACTACAACCATAAATATAACCCGAGTCTCAACGACAACCATAAACCTTAGTCTCACCTACAACCATAACCATAACCCTAGTCTCACCTACAACCATAACTCTAACCGAGTCTCAACTACAAACACAACTCGAACCCTAGTTTCAACTACAACCATAACCCCAACACTAGTCTCAACGACAACCATAACTCTAATCCTAGTCTCAACTACAACCATTACTCTAACCCTTGTATCAACTACAACCATTACCAAAACCCTAGTCTCAGCTACAAGCCATTACCAAAACCCTAGTCTCAACGACAATCATAACCCCAACCCTAGTCTCAACTACAAACATAACTCTAACCCTCGTCTCAACTACAACCATAACCCTAACCCAAGTCTCAACTACAACCATAACCCCAACACTAGTCTCAGCTACAACCATAACCCCAACCCTAGTCTCAATTACAACCATAACTATAACCCTAGTCTCAACGACAACCATAAACCTTAGTCTCACCTACAACCATAACCATAACCATAACCCCAACCCTAGCCTCAACTAGAACCATAACCATAACCCTAGTCTCACCTACAACCATAACTCTAACCCTAGCCTCAACTACAACCATAACCCTAACCCTGTTTACAACCACAACTCGAACCCTAGTCTCAACGACAACCATAACTCTAACCCTAGTCTCAGCTACAACCATTACTCTAACCCTAGTATCAATTACAACCATTACCAAAATCCTAGTCTCAACTACAACCATTACCAAAACCCTAGTCTCAACGACAATCATAACCCCAACCCTAGTCTCAACTACAAACATAACTATAACCCTCGTCTCAACTACAACCATGATCATAACTCTACTCTCAACTATAACCATAACTCTAACCCTAGTCTCAACTACAAACATAAACATAACCCTACTCTGAACCATAACCACAACCCCAACCCTAGTCTCAGCTACAACCATAACCCTAACCCGAGTCTCAACTACAACCATAACCCCAACCCTAGTCTCAACTACAACCATAACCCCAACTACAAGTCTCAGCTACAACCATAACCATAACCCTAGTCTCAGCTACAACTATAACTATAACCCTAGTCTCACTACAACAACCATAAACCTTAGTCTCACCTACACCATAAGCCTGGTCTCATAACCATAACCCCAACCATAGCCTCACCCTAGTCTACAACCATAACTCTAACCCTAGTCTCACCTACAACCATAACTCTAACCCTAGCCTCAGCTACAACCATAACCATAACCCTAGTCTCACCTACAACCATAACTCTAACCCTAGTCTCAGCTACAACCATAACCATAACCCTAGTCTCAGCTACAACCATAACCCCAACCCTAGCCTCAACCCTACCCAAGTCCAGCTAACCATAACCCTAGTCTCACCTACAACCATAACTCTAACCCGAGTCTCAACTACAAACACAACTCGAACCCTAGTTTCAACTACAACCATAACCCCAACACTAGTCTCAACGACAACCATAACTCTAATCCTAGTCTCAACTACAACCATTACTCTAACCCTTGTATCAACTACAACCATTACCAAAACCCTAGTCTCAACTACAACCATTACCAAAACCCTAGTCTCAACGACAATCATAACCCCAACCCTAGTCTCAACTACAAACATAACTCTAACCCTCGTCTCTCAACTACAACCATAGCCTAACCCAAGTCTCAACTACAACCATAACCCCAACACTAGTCTCAGCTACAACCATAACCCCAACCCTAGTCTCAATTACAACCATAACTATAACCCTAGTCTCAACGACAACCATAAACCTTAGTCTCACCTACAACCATAACCATAACCATAACCCCAACCCTAGCCTCAACTAGAACCATAACCATAACCCTAGTCTCACCTACAACCATAACTCTAACCCTAGCCTCAACTACAACCATAACCCTAACCCTGTTCTCAGCTACAACCACAACTCGAACCCTAGTCTCAACGACAACCATAACTCCAACCTAACCCTAGTCTCAACTACAACCATTACTCTAACCCTAGTATCAATTACAACCATTACCAAAATCCTAGTCTCAGCTACAACCATTACCAAAACCCTAGTCTCAACGACAATCATAACCCCAACCCTAGTCTCAACTACAAACATAACTATAACCCTCGTCTCAACTACAACCATGATCATAACTCTACTCTCAACTATAACCATAACTCTAACCCTAGTCTCAACTACAAACATAAACATAACCCTACTCTGAACCATAACCACAACCCCAACCCTAGTCTCAGCTACAACCATAACCCTAACCCGAGTCTCACTACAACCATAACCCCAACCCTAGTCTCAACTACAACCATGACCCCAACCCTAGTCTCAACTACAACCATAACCCTAACCCTAGTCTCAGCTACAACCATAACCCCAACCCTAGTCTCAACTACAACCATGACCACAACCCTAGTCTCAACTACAACCATAACCCTAGTCTCAACTACAATCATAACCCCAAAGCTTGTCTCAACTACAACCATAACCCCAACCCGAGTCTCAACTACAACCATAAACCTAACCCTCGACTCAAAAACAACCATAACCCCAACCCTAGTCTCAAATACAACCAAAACCCTAACCCTATTCTCAACTCCAACCATAACCCTAACCCTAGTCTCAGCTACAACCATAACCCCAACCCTAGTCTTAACTGCAACCATAACCCCAACCCTTGTCTCAACTACAACCATAACCCTAACCCTAGTCTCAACTACAACCATAACCCTAACCCTAGTCTCAACTACAACCATAAATATAACCCGAGTCTCAACGACAACCATAAACCTTAGTCTCACCTACAACCATAACCATAACCCTAGTCTCACCTACAACCATAACTCTAACCCGAGTCTCAACTACAAACACAACTCGAACCCTAGTTTCAACTACAACCATAACCCCAACACTAGTCTCAACGACAACCATAACTCTAATCCTAGTCTCAACTACAACCATTACTCTAACCCTTGTATCAACTACAACCATTACCAAAACCCTAGTCTCAACTACAACCATTACCAAAACCCTAGTCTCAACGACAATCATAACCCCAACCCTAGTCTCAACTACAAACATAACTCTAACCCTCGTCTCAACTACAACCATAACCCTAACCCAAGTCTCAGCTACAACCATAACCCCAACACTAGTCTCAGCTACAACCATAACCCCAACCCTAGTCTCAATTACAACCATAACTATAACCCTAGTCTCAACGACAACCATAAACCTTAGTCTCACCTACAACCATAACCATAACCATAACCCCAACCCTAGCCTCAACTAGAACCATAACCATAACCCTAGTCTCACCTACAACCATAACTCTAACCCTAGCCTCAACTACAACCATAACCCTAACCCTGTTTACAACCACAACTCGAACCCTAGTCTCAACGACAACCATAACTCTAACCCTAGTCTCAACTACAACCATTACTCTAACCCTAGTATCAATTACAACCATTACCAAAATCCTAGTCTCAACTACAACCATTACCAAAACCCTAGTCTCAACGACAATCATAACCCCAACCCTAGTCTCAACTACAAACATAACTATAACCCTCGTCTCAACTACAACCATGATCATAACTCTACTCTCAACTATAACCATAACTCTAACCCTAGTCTCAACTACAAACATAAACATAACCCTACTCTGAACCATAACCACAACCCCAACCCTAGTCTCAGCTACAACCATAACCCTAACCCGAGTCTCAACTACAACCATAACCCCAACCCTAGTCTCAGCTACAACCATGACCCCAACCCTAGTCTCAGCTACAACCATAACCCTAACCCTAGTCTCAGCTACAACCATAACCCCAACCCTAGTCTCAGCTACAACCATGACCACAACCCTAGTCTCAGCTACAACCATAACCCTAGTCTCAACTACAATCATAACCCCAAAGCTTGTCTCAACTACAACCATAACCCCAACCCGAGTCTCAACTACAACCATAAACCTAACCCTCGACTCAAAAACAACCATAACCCCAACCCTAGTCTCAAATACAACCAAAACCCTAACCCTATTCTCAACTCCAACCATAACCCTAACCCTAGTCTCAGCTACAACCATAACCCCAACCCTAGTCTTAACTGCAACCATAACCCCAACCCTTGTCTCAGCTACAGCCATAACCCTAACCCTAGTCTCAGCTACAACCATAACCCTAACCCTAGTCTCAGCTACAACCATAAATATAATCCGAGTCTCAACGACAACCATAAACCTTAGTCTCACCTACAACCATAACCATAACCCTAGTCTCAACTACAATCATAACTCTAACGATAGTCTCACTACAACCATAACACTAACCTGAGCCTCAACTTCAACCATAACCATAACCCTAGTCTCAACTACAACCATAACTCGATCCCTTGCCTCAACTACAACCATAACCCCAACACTAGTCTCAGCTACAACCATAACCCCAACCCTAGTCTCAGCTACAACCATAACCATAACCCTAGTCTCAGCTACAACTACACCCTGGTCTCAGGCAATCATGCAACCATAACCACAACCCCAACCCTCGTCTCAACAACAACCACAACCCCAACCCAAGTCTCAACTACAACCATAACCCCAACCCTAGTCTCAACTACAACCATGACCCCAACCCCAGTATCAACTACAACCATAACCCCAACCCTAGTCTCAACCTACAACCCATAACCCCAACCCTAGTCTCAACTACAACCATAACCCCAACCCTAGTCTCAGCTCCAACCATAACCCCAACCCTAGTCTCAGCTACAACCACAACCCCAACCCTAGTATCAACTACAACCATTACCCCAACCCTAGTCTCAGCTACAACCACAACCCCAACACTAGTATCAGCTACAACCATTACCCCAACCCTAGTCTCAGCTACAACCATAACCCCAACCCTAGTCTCAACTACAACCATAACCCCAACCCTAGTATCAGCTACAACCATTACCCCAACCCTAGTCTCAACTACAACCATTACCCCAACCCTAGTCTCAACTACAACCATAACCCCAACCCTAGTCTCAACTAGCCAACCATAACCCCAACCCTAGTATCAGCTACAACCATAACCCCAACCCTAGTCTCAGCTACAACCATAACCCCAACCCTAGTCAAGCTCACCATAACCCCAACCCCTAGTATCATAACTCCGATAGTCTCAGCTACAACCATAACACTAACCTGAGCCTCAACTTCAGCCATAACCATAACCCTAGTCTCAGCTACAACCATAACTCGATCCCTTGCCTCAACTACAGCCATAACCCCAACACTAGTCTCAGCTACAGCCATAACCCCAACCCTAGTCTCAGCTACAACCATAACCATAACCCTAGTCTCAGCTACACTACAACCATAACCACAACCCCAACCCTCGTCTCAACAACAACCCACAACCCCAACCCAAGTCTCAGCTACAACCATAACCCCAACCCTAGTCTCAGCTACAACCATGACCCCAACCCTAGTCTCAGCTACAACAATGACCCCAACCCTAGTCTCAGCTACAACCATAACCCCAACCCTAGTCTCAACTTCAACCATAACCCCAACCCTAGTCTCAGCTACAGCCATAACCATAACCCTCGTCTCAGCTCCAACCATAACCCTAACCCGAGTCTCAACTACAACCATAACCCCAATCCTAGTCTCAACTACAACCATGACCCCAACCCTAGTCTCAGCTACAACCATAACCCTAACCCTAGTCTCAGCTACAACCATAACCCCAACCTAGTCTCAGCTACAGCCATGACCACAACCCTAGTCTCAGCTACAACCATAACCCTAGTCTCAGCTACAATCATAACCCCAAAGCTTGTCTCAACTACAACCATAACCCTAACCCAAGTCTCACTACAGCCATAACCCCAACACTAGTCTCAGCTACAACCATAACCCCAACCCTAGTCTCAATTACAACCATAACTATAACCCTAGTCTCAACGACAACCATAAACCTTAGTCTCACCTACAACCATAACCATAACCATAACCCCAACCCTAGCCTCAACTACAACCATAACCATAACCCTGTTCTCAGCTACAACCACAACTCGAACCCTAGTCTCAACGACAACCATAACTCTAACCCTAGTCCCAACTACAACCATTACTCTAACCCTAGTATCAAGTCTTACAACCATTACCAAAATCCTAGTCTCAACTACAACCATTACCAAAACCCTAGTCTCAACGACAATCATAACCCCAACCCTAGTCTCAACTACAAACATAACTATAACCCTCGTCTCAACTACAACCATGAACCATAACTCTACTCTCAACTATAACCATAACTCTAACCCTAGTCTCAACTACAAACATAAACATAACCCTACTCTGAACCATAACCACAACCCCAACCCTAGTCTCAACTACAACCATAACCCTAACCCGAGTCTCAACTACAACCATAACCCCAACCCTAGTCTCAACTACAACCATGACCCCAACCCTAGTCTCAACTACAACCATAACCCTAACCCTAGTCTCAGCTACAACCATAACCCCAACCCTAGTCTCAACTACAACCATGACCACAACCCTAGTCTCACTACAACCATAACCTAGTCTCAACTACAATCATAACCCCAAAGCTTGTCTCAACTACAACCATAACCCCAACCCGAGTCTCAACTACAACCATAAACCTAACCCTCGACTCAAAAACAACCATAACCCCAACCCTAGTCTCAACTACAACCAAAACCCTAACCCTTGTCTCAACTACAACCATAACCCTAACCCTAGTCTCAGCTACAACCATAACCCTAACCCTAGTCTCAGCTACAACCATAAATATAACCCTAGTCTCAACGACAACCATAAACCCTAGTCTCACCTACAACCATAACCATAACCATAACCCCAACCCAAGTCTCACCGACAACCATAACTCTAACCCTAGTCTCAGCTACAATCATAACTCTAACGATAGTCTCAGCTACAACCATAACACTAACCTGAGCCTCAACTTCAGCCATAACCATAACCTAGTCTCAACTACAACCATAACTAACCCCAACCCGATCCCTTGCCTCAACTACAACCATAACCCCAACACTAGTCTCAGCTACAACCATAACCCCAACCCTAGTCTCAACTACAACCATAACCATAACCCTAGTCTCAGCTACAACTACAACCATAACCACAACCCCAACCCTCGTCTCAGCAACAACCACAACCCCAACCCAAGTCTCAGCTACAGCCATAACCCCAACCCTAGTCTCAACTACAACCATGACCCCAACCCTAGTCTCAACTACAACAATGACCCCAACCCTAGTCTCAACTACAAACATAACCCCAACCCTAGTCTCAGCTTCAACCACAACCCCAACCCTAGTCTCAGCTTCAACCATAACCCCAAGTCCCTAGTCTCAGCTACAGCCATAACCACTAACCTCGTCTCAGCTCCAGCCATAACCGCAACCCTAGTCTCAGCTACAACCACAACCCCAACACTAGTATCAGCTACAACCATAACCCCAACCCTAGTCTCAGCTACAGCCATAACCTAGTCTCAACTACAACCCTAGTCTCACTGACCATGACCCCAACCCTAGTCTCAGCTACAACCATAACCCCAACCCTAGTCTCAGCTACAACCATAACCCCAACCCTTGTCTCACCCATAACCCCAACCCTCTGTCTCAACTACAACTACACCATAACCCCAACCCTAGTCTCAACTACAACCACAACCCCAACACTAGTATCAACTACAACCATAAACCCAACCCTAGTCTCAACTACAGCCATAACCCTAGTCTCAACTACAACCATGACCCCAACCCTAGTCTCAACTTCAACCATCACCCCAACCCTAGTCTCAGCTACACAACCATAACCCCAACCCTAGTCTCAACTACACCCATAACCCCAACCCTAGTCTCAACTACAACCATAACCCCAACCCTAGTCTCAACTACAGCCATAACCCTAGTCTCAACTACAACCATAACCGCAACCCTCGCTTCAACTACAACCATAAACCCGACCCTAGTCTCACTACAACCATAACCCCAACCCGAGTCTCAACTACAACCATAACCATAACCCTAGTCTCAACTACAACCATAACTATAACCCTAGTCTCAACAACAACCATAAACCTTAGTCTCACCTACAACCATAACCATAACCATAACCCCAACCCTAGTATCAACTACAACCATAACCCCAACCCTAGTCTCAACTACAACCATAACCCCAACCCTAGTCTCAACTACAACCATAACCCCAACCCTAGTATCAACTACAACCATAACCCCAACCCTAGTATCAACTACAACCATAACCCCAACCCTAGTCTCAACTACAACCATAACCCCAACCCTAGTCTCAACTCCAACCATAACCCCAACCCTAGTCTCAACTACAACCATTACCAAAACCCTAGTCTCAACTACAACCATAACCCCAACCCTAGTCTCAACTACAACCACAACCCCAACACTAGTATCAACTACAACCATTACCCCAACCCTAGTCTCAACTACAACCATAACCCCAACCCTAGTCTCAACTACAACCATAACCCCAACCCTAGTATCAACTACAACCATTACCCCAACCCTAGTCTCAACTACAACCATTACCCCAACCCTAGTCTCAACTACAACCATAACCCCAACCCTAGTATCAACTACAACCATAACCCCAACCCTAGTATCAACTACAACCATAACCCCAACCCTAGTCTCAACTACAACCATAACCCCAACCCTAGTATCAACTACAACCATAACCCCAACCCTAGTATCAACTACAACCCCAACCCTAGTCTCAACTACAACCATAACCCCAACCCTAGTATCAACTACAACCATAACCCCAACCCTAGTATCAACTACAACCATAACCCCAACCCTAGTATCAACTACAACCATAACCCCAACCCTAGTATCAACTACAACCATTACCCCAACCCTAGTCTCAACTACAACCATAACCCCAACCCTAGTATCAACTACAACCATAACCCAAACCCTAGTATCAACTACAACCATAACCCCAACCCTAGTATCAACTACAACCATAACCCCAACCCTAGTCTCAACTACAACCATAACCCCAACCCTAGTATCAACTACAACCATAACCCCAACCCTAGTATCAACTACAACCATAACCCCAACCCTAGTATCAACTACAACCATAACCCCAACCCTAGTATCAACTACAACCATAACCCCAACCCTAGTCTCAACTACAACCATTACCCCAACCCTAGTCTCAACTACAACCATTACCCCAACCCTAGTCTCAACTACAACCATTACCCTAACCCTAGCTCCGCCGGATCAATTGAGGGGGGGACAGCTAATGATGATGCTGTCAACCTCCTTGTGTCAAAAGACATATGATACAGGGACAGGTGACACAGGGGCAGCCTCAACTGTCCCCAACACCCCACCCTCCCAAACAACACATGACTGCAAACAGCCTATCCCACTCATTCTCTGTGGCACAATTTATTTTTCTAGGGCGGGGCACCAAGGCCCTTAGGATAACACAGTAGCCTGAAAAACACAACCATTTTCAGTTGAAAGTTCAACTGAAATCAAGCGGGGCTAAACGTGTGCAGGTGTGGGGCAACAGAGCTAGACTGGGAGCCCACCCCGCCAAGCCTAAGCAGAGGTAGGTAAAACACTGTTCTGATAAACATCGTGGCCCAACCCTCCCTCTGCAACCCTGTCTGTCCCAAAGTGTCTCCTCACAGGGGTATAACAGTGGTGGGAACATGGGCTTGGTGGGGACTGACTGGAGACAGGGGACCAGGACACAATGGCTGTTAACAGAGCAACACCCTTCCATTCCTAGCTTACCTTCCGTCCTCCCCTGGGACCAGCTGTATTATCTGCAGGGCAGCCTAACCCAGCCGCTAAACAGTGCTGAACGCCAAACACCCCCTTCTCTGTTTGTTTGTGCTTGTTTGTCACTGAGAAGACAACAACAACAATAACAGCGAACCATTCAGTCCAGTCCAGAGCTCAGGCTTGTCACAATGACTTGGGACTCAGTTTATCCAAATCATTCTCATGTGTGACCCTAGCCACCCTACTAAACACTAGCAAACAAAAATAAACAAGAGACAGAAACAGTCTAAAATTATAGTAGCTGTTGCTACAGTTAATTACCCCATCTACAGTGCCTTGCGAAAGTATTCGGCCCCCTTGAACTTTGCGACCTTTTGCCACATTTCAGGCTTCAAACATAAAGATATAAAACTGTATTTTTTTGTGAAGAATCAACAACAAGTGGGACACAATCATGAAGTGGAACGACATTTATTGGATATTTCAAACTTTTTTAACAAATCAAAAACTGAAAAATTGGGCGTGCAAAATTATTCAGCCCCTTTACTTTCAGTGCAGCAAACTCTCTCCAGAAGTTCAGTGAGGATCTCTGAATGATCCAATGTTGACCTAAATGACTAATGATGATAAATACAATCCACCTGTGTGTAATCAAGTCTCCGTATAAATGCACCTGCACTGTGATAGTCTCAGAGGTCCGTTAAAAGCGCAGAGAGCATCATGAAGAACAAGGAACACACCAGGCAGGTCCGAGATACTGTTGTGAAGAAGTTTAAAGCCGGATTTGGATACAAATAGATTTCCCAAGCTTTAAACATCCCAAGGAGCACTGTGCAAGCGATAATATTGAAATGGAAGGAGTATCAGACCACTGCAAATCTACCAAGACCTGGCCGTCCCTCTAAACTTTCAGCTCATACAAGGAGAAGACTGATCAGAGATGCAGCCAAGAGGCCCATGGATGAACTGCAGAGATCTACAGCTGAGGTGGGAGACTCTGTCCATAGGACAACAATCAGTCGTATATTGCACAAATCTGGCCTTTATGGAAGAGTGGCAAGAAGAAAGCCATTTCTTAAAGATATCCATAAAAAGTGTTGTTTAATGTTTGCCACAAGCCACCTGGGAGACACACCAAACATGTGGAAGAAGGTGCTCTGGTCAGATGAAACCAAAATTGAACTTTTTGGCAACAACGCAAAACGTTATGTTTGGCGTAAAAGCAACACAGCTCATCACCCTGACCACACCATCCCCACTGTCAAACATAGTGGTGGCAGCATCATGGTTTGGTCCTGCTTTTCTTCAGCAGGGACAGGGAAGATGGTTAAAATTGATGGGAAGATGGATGGAGCCAAATATAGGACCATTCTGGAAGAAAACCTGATGGAGTCTGCAAAAGACCTGAGACTGGGACGGAGATTTGTCTTCCAACAAGACAATGATCCAAAACATAAAGCAAAATCTACAATGGAATGGTTAAAAAATAAACATATCCAGGTGTTAGAATGGCCAAGTCAAAGTCCAGACCTGAATCCAATCGAGAATCTGTGGAAAGAACTGAAAACTGCTGTTCACAAATGCTCTCCATCCAACCTCACTGAGCTCGAGCTGTTTTGCAAGGAGGAATGGGAAAAAATGTCAGTCTCTCGATGTGCAAAACTGATAGAGACATACCCCAAGCGACTTACAGCTGTAATCGCAGCAAAAGGTGGCGCTGCAAAGTATTAATTTACGGGGGCTGAATAATTTTGCACGCCAATTTTTCAGTTTTTGATTTGTTAAAATAGTTTGAAATATCCAATAAATGTGGTTCCACTTCATGATTGTGTCCCACTTGTTGTTGATTCTTCACAAAAAAATACAGTTTTATATCTTTATGTTTGAAGCCTGAAATGTGGCAAAAGGTCGCATAATTCAAGGGGGCTGAATACTTTCGCAAGGCACTGTAACATACGTCCTCAGGTCAGTTCTCGACTCACAGACTGGACACTAAAAGACTGGTCCGCCTTGTCTAATCGGATGGTTAAATAAAGACCATGTGTGCGTCTGAAATGCCACATTATGTCGGTGTTATTCGGTGAAATCATAAAGTAGGCTCTTATTCAGGAGTAAAACACAGGACTGAACAGGAACAAGGGTGTCATATATATTGGGGTCTTGGCTAAGTGAGCAGATAACTCACTGAATATATACCAGATGAATGAAACCACTATATCCACTCTCTCTTTCTCTCCCACTCACCCTCTCTGCCTTTCTTTTCACTCTCTTCTCTTTCTTTCTTTCTTTCTCTCCTTTCTTTCTTTCTTTCTTTCTTTCTTTCTTTCTTTCTTTCTCTTTCTCTCTCTTTTCTCTCTCTCACTCTCCAACCTCTCTCCGTGACTCTGACAGTCAAATAGAAAGCAGAAGACTGCAAGGGGGAAACAACCATCTCCAGGAATTCCTTGGCATCTAATAGGAGTCAGCCTCATTCAAAAACAAAATCATTGAACTGCTGTAGCTCTCCATCGCAATTGACAACGAGGAGAGAGGAGGGACAAAATGGTGGGAGACAATGGGCAAAAGAAAACATTTCCACACGTCACAATCAGTGCCCATCATGGTATACGTGACATTTATTTTCCCTCTGGTGACCCTTGACTTGAGCCCCTGCGTATCAGCCTAGCCAGCCACATCCAACAGCCGGTGCCCCCCCCTCCCTCCCTCCCTCCCTCTCTCCACTCTCTCTCCCTCTATATATATATATCTCTCTGAAGCTGAGGGAATGTCAGTGTAGCTTCCTGTAAAGAACAACAACACAAGGTCAGGTCAGGTAAGCTCGGCATGGCCCTGAGGGAGCTTCTGCCCAGGCCTACACTGCCCTGGCTGCCTCCTCATTGTGTGCAGTTTCCCCGACCACAGCCCCTGACCAAGCCTTACCTCCCCCCATCTCCCTGCCTCCCAGCCTCCCAGCCTCCCGCCTCCCAACCTCCCTGGCCTCCCCACCTCCCAGGGTTGGGCCTTGAGAAGAGCAATGGAGCGAGGAGAGAGGCCGAGCATATATGAAGCCTCAGATAACCTATGGGATCTAGTGTACCATATTACCTCCTAGACATCTGCCTTCTCCCTCAGCAGAGAGAGAGAGAGAGAGAGAGAGAGAGAGAGAGAGAGAGAGAGAGAGAGAGAGAGAGAGAGAGAGAGAGAGAGAGAGAGAGAGAGAGAGAGAGAGAGAGAGAGAGAGAGAGAGAGAGAGAGAGAGAGAGAGGGGGGGCAGAGAGAGCTGCCCGGAGGTGTTTTCTGATGTCTGCTTCTCTCTCGGAGCATAGGACAGAAAGGGCCTGAGGAGACAGAGGGAGGAGGGGGTGATGGAGGGAGGAGGGGGTGATGGAGGGAGGAGGGAGGAATGGCGGGAGGGAGAACAGGCAGATTCACATCAAAGCAGACCTAGCCCAGCGTTCGTCTGGCTTGGAGTTAGTTCTTCCTCCTTTCTGTGTGTTGACTGGGATATTGTTTGTCATGAGATTTTTCAGATACTCATATCTCATCACTTGTGTATATTTGAAGTGTGTGCATGTGTGTGTGTATGTTGATAGTGTGTTGTGTTTTGTTAAAAAGCTGGTACAATCTGGGTAAAGTGTGTGTGTACTGTACGTGTGTGGGAGATTCAGAAGACTTGTGTCAAGGGTTGTATTTTGACTTGAGCAATGCATCTGCATGTTTTGTGTGTTTATTTGAGTCCAGTGCAGGAGAGAAAGGATCCTAAACCAATGTGTGTGTTCACAGATCCAATTCACCAACCAACCAACCAATCAAAGACCAACCAAGCAGTAACTACGACAAACTGGAAGCCGAAGGAGTACAGCTCAGATTCACAGAGCCGGCCGACCCCTGCCAAGATAAATGGATTCAGTTTAACATTGGCAGTTACAATATGTTCTTTGTATTTGTAAAAAGGAGAAGGGAGGGAAAGGGGAGGGAGAGGGGAGGGAGGGTTGTGTAGTGTTTGAGCAGAGGGATTTGGTGCTGGGGGGTGCTTAAAAGAACAGGAAATCAAGCGAGAGCACCTGACGCACATGATAAATATCAAGGCCTTTGCCACGTGCCATTACACTGTAACCAAAGCCTCTCCGGGGGGGGAGCAGGCACTCGCCACCACCTAATCTCCTTTGCTGAGTGGGCGTGCTCTCAAAGCTGCTTTTGTTTCAGAGCGTTTCAGAGCTACTTTCACAAGGAGGTACAATCACCGTCCATACGGGGAGGGTGGCCTCTCTCTCTCTACCCCTCATCCCTCTCCTCTCTCCACCAACCGTAGCACTCTGTTGTTGGGAGTGCCCTTTTCCTAGTCCCCAGGTCTGTGCCATCAGGGCCCATACACAGGGTGCTGAGAGACAGGGGCATTTTACTTTATTTACTGATCACCCTGTTCAGACATGATGGAGGAGCTATGAGAGGGAATGTGTGGTAACAGTTAAGACTTTCATGTAGAGTAAATTCAGATGGAGAGAGAAGTTTGATGGCTTTCAAGTCACGGTGGTGGTCCATTATTTTACCTTGAGGGATGTGAGAGACGTTGAAATGTTACTGAACACCAAACACATGCGGTGGAATAAACAGGCTAGTAGCTGGATGAAGAGGTGAATTATGAGACGTGTTCTGACTGATGAAGTGGTGGTGTGTTAGGGAACGCTTCATGTTGTTGTTGTTCTCACAGTAATGTGGATGCATGTCGACTTGTAAGTCTGCATCACTGAATGAGAGTCTGTTATGGCCCGATTCAGACTTAGGAAATCTGCGCCTTTTTTATGCACGACTTACCTTATGCAGATGCATAACGGGCTTTGCAGGCGTGGTTCCCTTGCACGCGCTGATTACATTTAATTAAACCTGAAAACGCTCCCACTTGCTGGCCAACATATTTTCTTGTGACGTTTTCATTCAATGGGTTTTTCAGTGCATTAATCTAAAGCCATCACTTTAAATTTGTTGTACCTTCCATTTTAATATTCTTGACTGATTTACTAGAATAAATAGAGAGAACAATTTCTAATATTAGGGATCAATGACAGAAAGCCATGTAGGCCTAAATACACACATATTCATCTCCTTTAAAACACGCATTGGTAGATAAAAAAAAAATACTCTGATCTTGTATATTATTTAGGGTTAGGAAAGTATTTGTGGATAATAAAAAAAACGGTCTGGAGAGCCGTTATAAACTAAATATATTGGAGAATCAAACATGTTGATCCTGAAAGTTGCCATATTCAATTGTTCAATCCATGAAATATTGGAAGGAGAGAAAAGTGGATAACAGGGATTGAACAGTAGTCCTATAAATCTACCCTAATAATCCTCACTAATCATGGAACTGTGATGACGACAGTCCAGTCGCTGTGAACTGTGCACCAGGTAAGTGTGGTCTGTGTTCCATAATGATTCAAATAGGCTACAAGTCCCAAATTATTTCACAACTTGTAATACGTTCGCCTAATATGATCCACTATTGCTAGCGATCCTCAGGAACAACCACACGAATGTGGCAGAGGAAAGAAAGGTAAACTAATTATGTAATGCAATTATACATAAATGAAAGGAAACTTACACTACAATTATAAATATTATATTATATTATATTATAAATATATGTGGGTTTCACTGACGGTGGCTAAAGGTAGTGGATAATATTTAACCTCTGCGCGGGATGAAATTCAACAACATACGGTGATCGCCACATAAATAGTCATATTAAACATTCATGAAAACACAAGTGTCTCACATGTTTCGAAAGCCTAGAATCTTGCTAATCCAACTGCATTGTCAGATTTAAAAAAAGGATTTACTGCGAAAGAATATGATTTGATTATCTGAGGACAGAGTCCCATAAAAAACAACTATTTCAACCAGCACAGGTGTAACAAAATCACAAACTGCAATAAAATAAATAGTTTACCTTTGACGATCTTCCTCTGTTTGCAATCCCAATGCTCGTTGTTACACAATGAATGGTCTTTTGTTTGATAAAATCCCTTTTTATAGCCTAACACGAAACATGAATTCCGTCTCATTCCATTTGACGACACATTCGATGTAAATACACACACTAAACGTGACTTTTCCAGTCATGTTTGGTTTCATTGCAATCAACTGGTTTGTTTGTAACACAACCAAACCTGATGGGTCATTTCGCGGGACGTATTGACTGAAAGAAACCGATTTGAAGCCAACAAGTAATGACATCATTGTGCACCAATGATATGATCGCTGTTTCGTTGATTGGCTGTATTTTAACCCAATGACCACTGATCGTCTTGAAATCTAGCTGGGTAGATATCCAATGAGCTGAGGTAAATGGCAATATGTAATGTTTATGTGTTGGAAGACCAACCCATGTAGTAAACTCCGGCGTAAAGAGGGTCATTCACCATTGAAGATTCATACCGGAAGGAGCCACGCATGTTACGCACAGCGTTGTTTTGGTAAAGCGCATCTTCAGCTGTTTATATATCAATCAGTATGGCGACTAAGGCGGGGAAAGCTAAATCTAAGTCTAGATATACAGATTTACACACAATTTTAGAAGAAATTGATCGGGAAAGTGAAACAGAGATTGTTGGAGGACGATTCATTTAGCGATTCCCAAATGGAGGAATATTTTTTTGAACGGAGAGGACATCGTTTTGGACTGGTAAGTTCTTCTCATGCTAATGCCGTTGTTTGAAATTAATGATATAAAATATTACTTGTGATTTTTATTTTATTTTAGCAGCAATATATACAAATGTAATGTAATGAAATGTGAGATGCGTGTGTCTGCCGCCCCACCCCCACATGAAATAGCCTATTTGAGGCTGTTGAGGGGAGGGCAGGCCCACAACAATGGCCAAAGTGAAATGGAGACAGTAGATACAGCTGGTCTGTTGTAATATAATAAAGACAGTAGATCTAGCTGGTCTGTCATAATATAATAGAGACAGTAGATCTAGCTGAAATGTCATAATATAAAATAGACAGTAGATCTAGCTGGTCTGTCATAATATAAATGAGACAGTAGATCTAGCAGGTCTATAATAATATATTCAACCTTATGTTCCCTGCACTCTATATATATCTGTTTATTATACCTGTTGATACAGGGCTCATATGTGAAACTATTCTAACTGAACATTTTCTTTCACAGTGACACTGACTCCAAATGGGAGCCCCCAGTGCCAAGGTGTCCATCCCCCACTGAAGCTGGTTCATCCAGCTCCTGCCACAAGTGGTGTTCATCTGCCCAAATGTATTTCTGCCGGCATGGATGTTGATCAGGGCCAAAAGGGCACAGCATGGAGGCGTCGCTGTGTTCTTTGCAAAATGAAGTCCACCTGCACCGCATTCTTGGTGACCCTCTGCTTTACAGCAGAAAGAGACTGCTATGGCACCTGGCGTCAGCAGCACAATATTGTGTAGAGGACTGAGGGTCTTCCAAATATTGAAAGTGTTATTTTGGGGGGTGTTAGAATACCATTTTGGTATTTTGTATTTAGTTATTCCATTCAAAATGTATAACTTCACCAATTTGGCCACTTGGGTACATTTGGGCTACTTGTGTGGGACACCTGGGTGACTTCATGATAAATGTCATGTAGCACACTCATTTTGGAAGTTATCATTCTGAAACTTTTCACAAGTACTGTTGCCCTCTTATGTTTTTCACTGGAACTATCCGCATCATCCTATCTGAATGTTTGTTTTGTCTTGTAAATTTTAAAGATGATGATACAACAATAAAAACGTATGGTGTTATATTCTCCTACATTCAATTCACATTTACACAAACTTCAGAGTGTTTTCTTTAAATGAAATCAAGACTATGCATATCCTTGGTTCTGAGCCTGAGCTACAGGCAGTTAGATTTGGGTATGTCTTCAGGCGGAAATTGAAAAAAGTAGGGGGGGAGCTGTAAGAGGTTAACATGATACAAATTGTTTAAAAAAATACAGTGACTATATAATTAAAACATTTTAGAATCATAAATCAACTCAGTAGGTTTGGCACTATACTGTCATTTGCTAATGGCTACATCCTTGCAAGTTATAAGGCATAAACTTCACAGTGGAAAAGAGGATATGTTGATATGTTGATATGTTGATATGCTTCAGTTTGCTGCCATATGACTGGTTTCACATTTGTCTCCAGCGATTATAAGGTGAAATAGATTTGTCATTTATATTTACAATCCCCTTATACAAACGGCTTAATCATGTACCTAGCTCTTATCATTAGCTCTTATCAACTTGTACATTACAGTGCATGGAGAACGGTGTTATTTCTATTGGAACAAAGAAAGCAGATGTTGTTCCACTTGGAACCAACAGGTTGCTCGACCTTACTCATGGTTTCATCGTGCGTGAAGGTGGTGGAATTACGAGGGAATTAAGTGAAGGTCAGAAGAGGGCGTATCTGTAGACACCTCCGCCACACCTTCCATTTCTTAGGTCTCCACCCCAAAGGAACAGCGGGTGAATAGCATCCTATTCTCATGCTTAAGTTCAAAATCAGAATAGGAGTAGAGAGAAGTACATTAAAAGGGAATTTACGTTCCATTTACGCTTAACTCGGGTCGGAATTCCCCCGCCATGTTAAATATATACTGTACCTCTCGGTCACAGAATGAAATAGAACACCCAGACCAAGTCAACCTCCATTTACTGGGCTCCACCAAGCTGTCACCACACATGGGGATGCCACTCCAGTCTGGCTGTCATAAAACGTATCATAATAGTTCTTATTTCACAAAGCTGCCTGTAAAGTTGTGTGTATGTGGAATAAAACCAGGGACCTGGGAGAGGGGTCCTGGAAAATATTGGGCCAGATGCCTTTTTTAACATGTGTCCTTAGTGACAGCTGGGAGTCCTCCTCTCTTTACTGGTCCCCAGTGTGGTGGTCCAGGGCGGCACACACACACCAAATACACACACCAAACACACACACACCAAACACACACACACACACACACGGCTGTCTTTCTCCATAGAGCCTTTACAATGCTACTACACTTCAATGTGTATTCAGGTCTGAAATTAAACTTTAGTTGAGTCAACCTCCCTGATGAAACTGACAAAAAGCATTTCAACCATAACTAATATCAGAACTGTGTTGAGAGGAAACAATTTGTTCAGCTAATGTCACAATGACTCCTGACACCTCTCTCCGCCGTCATCAACATGAATTGGACAAACGTCACGTCATCTGTTCACCAGCCTGACCACTAAGCCCTGCCCTACCCTGGCAACCTGTTGCTGGGCCTGTCTGTGATTCACCATGTCTGTCTGTCTGTCTGTCTGTCTGTCTGTCTGTCTGTCTGTCTGTCTGTCTGTCTGTCTGTCTGTCTGTCTGTCTGTCTGTCTGTCTGTCTGTCTGTCTGTCTGCCTGCCTGCCTGCCTGCCTGCCTGCCTGCCTGCCTGCCTGCCTGCCTGCCTGCCTGTCTGTCTGTCTGTCTGTCTGTCTGTCTGTCTGTCTGTCTGTCTGTCTGTCTGTCTGTCTGTTGCCAGAGTCACAAGGTCTGTTGGCAGCTGGCAGCTAAACCACTGTTACCAACCAGACATGCGCGTGCCACAACAAGGGAGAGACACAGGGCTGGTCTGTCAGCTGACTGCAGTGCCACAAGTGCGGTTTAAATGTCAAAGTACATGGACACATGGGGCTTGGGGGCCTGGAGGCTATTTGACTGTGGGCCTGGGGTCCAGGGCGTCACCCCGAGCTAGTCCTGAGCCCTCCTGTGTGGCGAACAGGAGATGCTTTATAGGGGTGAGGTGGCCCCTGGACCAGCTGCAGCTGCTACCACACATTATGTGCCAACAACAACCAGTCGTGGTAGCTAGCCACACCACATGCCTGGTGACAAGGGACGTGGCTGTTTAAACAAAATAGTGTTTGGGTGACCACCCGGTCGCTTGCATGCCACAAGACTGCACCAGCTTGCTAAGCTAAAGCTTATGTGTCTCTGAATCCCATCTTGTCTTCCCTCACTAGTCTTTGTCTTGTTGGCCTATTATAGTAAATCTTATGGAATAAATGGCATCACTTAGCTACAGGTCAAAGGTTAATGAGATACTGACTGCTACATCTGTTGGGCGTCATTAGCAACAAAGGGACTCTTGTCAGAGATTATATCAGACACAGATAATGCCTGCCTGCCTTACGTTATCTGACTGATCTGAACACCCTGACTGATCTGAAGGGAGTTACAAGTCAAACACAGTGAAGTACACAATCTAGTCAGAGCCAGTCAGTGTAGGGTAAACAGAGTCAGAGAGAGCCAGTTGTTTGGGGGACAGAGGAATGGTGATGCTGGTGGGACCTTCAGACAGACAGAGTGGGGTCTGGGTCTGGGTCTGGCGTGTGCCCGACCATCAGCTGTCACCTACTGACTCCAGGCAGAGACGTGCCCAGACTGTGACCCTGCCTGGAGCTCAGGTCGGTGCCAAGGCCAGCCAGCATGCCAGCAGATATAGCCCACCCGTCGCCACTGGAGAGCTAGTTTTCTGCTGTATGTCCTCCCAGGTACAGCTGGCCCAGAGAGAGACGGAGAGAGAATACACAGTGGAACCAGCATTCATGTACATTTTGTTTTCTATTCATTAGCCATTCCTTATTTTTCTTATTTTATACATTAGTATATTGTACTGTATTTACTAAATTACAATTTCTAGATATTGCCAAAGCAGAATGTCATGCCAATAAAGCAATCTGAAATTGATTTTGAATTTGAGAGAAAGAGAGCAAGAGAGAGAGCTAGAGAGTGCGCGAATGAGAGGGAGAGAGAGAGAAAGGGATAAAGAGAGAGAGAGGGAAAGTGTGAGAGAGAAAGAGAGAGAAAGAACGAAAAAGAACTGGAGACAATGAAGGTGAGAGAGAGGGAGAAAAAGAAAGAGAGAGAGAGTGAGTGAGAGAAGAGAGAGAAAGAGAAAGAATGAGAGAGAGTGAAAGAACGAGAGAGATAGATAGAAAGAAATAGCGAGTGAGGGAGAGCGGGAGAGAGAAAGAGAGAGCGAGAGAAAGAAAGAAAGTAAGAGAGAAAGAGAAAACAGAGCGAGAGAGGAGAAAAGAGAGCAGAGAGAGAGAGAAGAAAGAAAGAAAGAAAGAAAGAAAGAAAGAGAAAGAACCAGAGAGACCTGTCGTCCCCTGGTTCCAAATATAGTATACTCTGTTTTTGTTATTGTGGCTTTTTTTTATTCATTAAAGACGCAGACATGACAAAATCCGTTTTCGTTCGGAGCATTGCTTTGTACAGACGTTTGTTTTGCTTCTATTGAGTGATGTTTTGGTTGCGACTCAGATGGTGAAAGGGCAGAGGAAGATAATTATACATCCTGGAGTCATCTGGTTGGATGGTAACAGTCTGACGTTGACTGGTTGGCTAGTGACAGTGTTCTGAAGTCTTTTGGTTGGCTAGCTTCAACTCAATTTTGCTAAAACAACCCCACCTCCAAAATAAATGTGAACATTTTTGCAGAACTGAATTAAATAATAGACCAATATGTTACACAACACTAAGGTGTAATGGTGTACTGTTAAAATTACTATTCACTTTACTACATGTCCAAGATGTGATTTCAAACTCTGTCACCTCTATCACAACCCTACATTCTTCCTGTAAGACCAACAACCACAATGCAGACAAAATATTGAATGGAACTGATAGGGCTAAATGAAACTACTCCAGATATTTTGCTACACTGGCCAGTAACATTACTGTTACCGGCACAGCGGTAATATCAACATACAAATACAGTCATTGCTTTGTTTCACCCACCCACACACACAAAAAAAGTGACTATTCTGTTCGATATCCCAGGCTCTGTTTTGGTTGGTCTGTTTTGGTCGGTACATTAACCTTGTTGGGTTTGCACGTCCAGCATTCCCCCCTAGATGCTAATAATCATGAGATTCTTCAAACACAAACTGTAAGGTATTTCATCAAAACATCAGTAATTCCATCTCAGAGAGGGAGCAGAATTGCAGAGAGAGAAAGATATATAAAATGTTTATTTCACTTTTGTTCATTATCTATTTCACTTGCTTTGGCAATGTAAACATATAATTCCCATGTCAATAAAGCCCTTACATTGAGAGAGAGAGAGAGAGAGAGAGAGAGAGAGAGAGAGAGAGAGAGAGAGAGAGAGAGAGAGAGAGAGAGAGAGAGGAAGAGGGGGGCAGAGAGAGCTGCCCGGAAACAATCAGCCTCACAGTACCTACTCAGTCTGCAGCCCGTCATTGGAGAAGGCCAACTGCCTTTTGTCAGTATGATGGTAAAAGTGGGTTGAAGGAGAAAAAACGTACGGGCAAAAATAGAGCCTTCGTCACTGAGTTGCTGTTCTGAATGGCAAATACTGTACTCACATAGAGCCTCGACACCAACAACAGCTCCGTTAACATCAATGGGACACGGATTCATAACACTAAATATGTATTCAACTCTGTGGACTTTTATAGCTTAGAAAGCATGAATAAGAGAATTCAGCTCTGTGTTGAGCTGCGGACACAGACTCTGTGTGATACTGGGCCTTTACAGGGCCCGGGCTGTAACAACACACACACACACACACTGCTCTTCCACCTGTTGCTCCCCCCCACAGCGATGAGGGACCTCTCTCTCTCTCCCCTTGGGCTGGACCCTCAGCACTCGGGCTGGCTGGGGGGACAGAGAGAGTCTGAAGGGCCAGAGCACCAGAGACAGGCCTGCGCCCATCAAACACAGCTCGCTGCCTCTCTCCTTGCAACCCTCCATGTCCCTACGCGTCACCATGTGAGGAAACAGTCATGAGAGATCACAGTCCTCATTTAGGCAGCATGTTGATTTAAAAAAGGGGGTGTAAGCCCACTCAGGAAATTGCAACAGGTAGCTCTTTTCAAGTTCCTCCGTGCTGAATTAGGCCTTTCTATTTTTAACACAAGAGAGAGAGAGAGAGAGAGAGAGAGAGAGAGAGAGAGAGAGAGAGAGAGAGGGACACTAAACATACAACAACACAGAGAGTTATCTATCCAAAATGGAGAAGTATGGGTAAACCACTTCTCTAATCTTTTTAGCCCTGTAACAAAGAACAAATAGCAAAAACATATACATGATCAAATACAAATCTAAGAATCACCTATTAAAGACTACCAGAACCCACCGGAAATTACAATTATATTGAATGAACTCCAGGACAAAACACATACCCTCCAACCCAAAAAGGCCTGTGGTGTTGATGGTATCCTATATGAAATTATAAAATATACAGACCACAAATTCCAATTGGCTATACTTAAACTCTTTAACATCATCCTGAACTCTGGCATCTTACCCAATATTTGGAACCAAGGACTGATCACCTCAATTCACAAAAGTGGAGACAAATTTGACCTCAATAACTACTGTGGGATATGCGTCAACAGCAACCTTGGGAAAATCCTCTACATTATCATTAACAGCAGACTCGTTTCCTCAGTGAAAACAATGTACTGAGCATCTAGACACCGTTCCCCTAAAGCACACAAAAAATGATACATACCTCAGCCTAAACATCAGCGCCAAAGGTAACTTCCACAAAGCTGTGGACAATCTGAGAGACAAGGCAAGAAGGACCTTCTATGTCATCAAAAAGAACAAAATTTGACATACCAATTAGGATTTGGCTAAAAATATTTGCCTTTTATGGTTGTGAGGTCTGGGGTCCGCTCACCAATCAAGATGTCACAAAATTGGACAAACACCAAATTGAGACTGTATACAAAAGTCTGCAAAAATATCCTCATTGTACAACATAAAACACCAAATAATGCATGCAGAGCAGAATTAGGCCGATACCAGCTAATGATCAGAATCCAGAAAAGAGACATTCAATTCTAAAACCACCAAAAAGGAAGCTATTCCCAAACCTTCCATTACAAAGCCATCACCTACAGAGAGATGAACCTGGAGAAGAGTCCCCTGAGAAAGCTGGTCCCAGAACAGCAACAAAGCTAACTTTGTTAGCCAACCAAATCATGAGAAAACAAAAATGGAATTACTTGACACATTGGAAAGAATTAACAAAAAAACTGAGCAAACTGGAATGCTATTTGGCCCTAAACAGAGAGTACACAGTGGCAGAATAGCTGACCACTGTGACTGACCCAAACTTAAGGAAAGCTGTGACTATGTACAGACTCAGTGAGCGTAGCCTTGCTATTGAGGTAAGGGCCACCGTAGTCAGACATGGCTCTCAAGAGAAGACAGGCTATGTGTACACTGACCACAAAATGAGGTGGAAACTGAGCTGCACTTCCTAACCTCCTGCCAAGTGTATGACCATATTAGAGACACATATTTCCCTCAGATTACACAGATGCACAAAGAATAAAAAAAAAAAAATGTTTGATAAACTCCCATATCTACTTGGTGAAATACCACAGTGTATCAGCACAGCAGCAAGATTTGTGACCTGTTGCCACAAGAAAAGGGCAACCAGTGAAGAACAAACACCATTATACATACATTATACAAACCCATATTTATGTTGATTTATTATCCCTTTTGTACTTTGACTATTTGCACATAATATGAAATTGTATAACTTTTTTTAGTCTAATGTTTAGTGTGAAGTTTTGTGTTGTTTATTTCACTTTTGTTTATTATCTATTTCACTTGCTTTGACAATGTAAACATATGTTTCCCATGCCAATAAAGCCCTTAAATAGAAATTGAAATTGAATTGAGAGAGAGAGGAGGAAGGAAAGAAAGAAAGAAAGAAAGAAAGAAAGAAAGAAAGAAAGAAAGAAAGAAAGAAAGAAGGAAGGAAGATGGAATATAGCACCAATGAAGCCCAGTAGGCATTTCCAGTTGATTCGAGTAAATTATAATGTTATAAAAATACTTTACAGCAGAGGTGTGGACTCAAGTTACATGACTTGGACTCGAGTCAGACTCGAGTCACAAATATGATGACTTGCAACTCGACTTTGACTTTAACACCAATGACTCGTGACTTAACTTGGACTTGAGCCTTTTGACTCGACCTGACTTGATACCCTCCCCAAGCCTCCCCAAGCCTCTCCAACCCTCCTCAACCCTCCCCAAGCCTCTCCAACCCTCCAACCCTCCCCAAGCCTCTCCAACCCTCCTCAACCCTCCCAAGCCCAAATATAAAACATTATTCTATTAAAAAAAGTGAGCAGCGCATCAACTCTCCATTTAACGGATTACAGTTTGAATCGGACAGCAGCCAATCAGATTGTACCAGCTGAGAAAAAGTTGTGCGGGGCAGTGCAGAGGAACGTCGGCAGGTGAATTCAGATGGAGCCCTTGGAAAGATGATACCCAAAATGATTATTTTCTGTTATAAAGATGACGCTGTATCAACAAAAAACTGATTGCAACTTGCAAAACATGCAGGAAGAAAAGGGCAGACGGAGGCGCAACAACTTCCAACTTTGTTTGACATTTGAAGCTGCACAAAGAACGGTAAGTCGTGGCTAATACAGCCGACAGCTATATGTTTTATTACTTTACTAGTGTATCGTGTAGGCTAACGTAACGTTAAATCAATGAGCCTCCACCCAGTCAGTCAGTGCAGGAACGTGATCAACTGGCTACACAGTTGGTAGCCTAAATCCTGCCTGATGTTACTGCTGTTCCTAAAACCATTGACATACTGTTAGCTTACTGTAACCACACAGATAGAGTGTGTGTGTGTTAAGGTTGGAAGATTGTGTACAAGCCTACAATGCCCGATTGCGCCCCATAGCGATCCTCGATATTTGATCACTATTGGGGGGGGTCTGTCTCATGACTACCCATGTATTTCCATGGAAATATAACGTTTATTTGGAAAGTAATAAATATATTGATATTTTTTAAAAGCATTCAAGTCAAATCAGTTTATTTGTCCTGTGCGCCGAATACAACAGGTGTAGTAGACCTTACAGTGAAATGATTACTTACAGGCTCTAACCAATAGTGCAAAAAATGTATTAGGTGAACAATAGGTAAGTAAAGAAATAAAATAACAGTAAAAAGACAGGCTATATACAGTAGCGAGGCTAAAAACAGTAGCGAGGCTACATACAGACACCGGTTAGTCAGGCTGATTGAGGTAGTATGTACATGTAGATATGGTTAAAGTGACTATGTATATATGATGAACAGAGAGTAGCAGTAGCGTAAAAGAGGGGTTGGCGGGTGGTGGGTGGCGGGACACAATGCAGATAGCCCGGAAAGCTAATGTGCGGGAGCATTGGTTGGTCGGGCCAATTGGGGTAGTATGTACATGAATGTATAGTTAAAGTGATTTTGTATATAAGATAAACAGAGAGTAGCAGCAGCGTAAAAAGAGGGGTTGGGGGGGGGGACACAATGCAAATAGTCCGGGTAGCCATTTGATTACCTGTTCAGGAGTCTTATGGCTTGGGGGTAAAAACTGTTGAGAAGCTTTTTTGTTCTAGACTTGGCACTCCGGTACCGCTTGCCATGCGGTAATAAAGGGAACAGTCTATGACTTGGGTGGCTGGGGTCTTTGACGATTTTTAGGGCCTTCCTCTGACACTGCCTGGTGTAGAGGTCCTGGACGGCTGCTTAGCCCCAGTGATGTACTGGGCCGTACGCACTACCCTCTGTAGTGCCTTGTAGTCAGAGGCCAAGCAGTTGCCGTACCAGGCAGTGATGCAACCAGTAGAACCTTTTGAGGATCTCAGCACCCATGCCAAATCTTTTTAGTGTCCTGAGGGGGAATAGGATTTGTTGTGCCCTCTTCACGACTGTCTTGGTGTGTTTGGACCATTCTTGTTTGTTGTTGACGTGGACACCAAGGAACTTGAAGCTCTCAACCTGCTCCACTACAGCCCCGTCGATGAGATTGGGGGCGTGCTTGATCCATGATTTGCATTAATGTAATATACTAACTATACTCTTGTTAAAAATATGAAATAGTGTTACTTTTTTATTTTTTCTATTTTTTTATTTAACCTTTATTTAACCAGGCAAGATAGTTGAGAACAAGTTCTCATTTACAACTGTGACCTGGCCAAGATACAGCAAAGCAGTGCGACACAAACAACAACACAGAGTAACATGGAATAAACAAGCATGCAGTCAACAACACAATAGAAAAAAAGAAAGTCTATATACACTGTGTGCAAATGGCATGAGGAGGTAAGGCAATAAATAGGCCATAGTAGCAAAGTAATTACAATTTAGCAGATTAACACTGGAGTGATAGATGAGCAGATGATGATGAGCAGATGATGATGTGCAAGTAGTGATACTGGTGTGCAAAAGAGCAAAGTAAAGAAAAACAATATGGGGATGAGGTAGATTGGGTGGGCTATTTACAGATGGACTATGTACAGCTGCAGCGATCGGTTAGCTGAGGGAAATGTAAGTCTACATTGGGTAAAGAACACATTGTGACTTGTTTAGGACTTGAAACTCAAAGTTTAGGACTTGAGAGTTGACTTGATACTTGTCGGTCTTGACTTGAGACTTGACTCGGACTTGCCTGTCTTGACTTGGGACTTGAGTGCTAAGACTTGAGACTTACTTGGGACTTGTAAAACAATGACTTGGTCCCACCTCTGCTTTACAGTAATTAGGAAAATGAGTATGAAATAGGAGGAAACTAAACATCCATAGCTATCTACATCATGAGCATGAATCATTTATTCAACCTTGGATGGAGCAAGATGAGACATGACAAATGCAGGAAGGTTTCAGATGAGAAGAGGGAGACATTTGTTGCACAATTTTGAGCTGGGTCTCATAGGGCAACGCCACCACTTTTCAACCTAATTTGCATTATCTCCAGCACAAAACAATTATCAACATATCGGTCGCAGCCGACTTCTCGGGCACAGTTGGAGCTGCAGTACAGCGCCCTTAACCACTGCACCACCCGGGAGGCCCTGGCAGTTTTGTTTTGTAATTTTGTTAGGACCTTTCTTCTCATCTTTTTAACCACAGATCATAGAATCATGACGTTTCCACATAGACACTGGTTTGGTGCTGGAGATGATGAAAATGAGTTTGAAAAGTGGTGGAATTGCCCTTTAAGAATCCTGCTACACATAGTATGCATCCCAAATGGAACCCCATTCCCTCTACAGTGCACTGCCATTGACCAGGGTTCTAGTTAAAAGTAGTGCACTATATAGCCTAGGTAATAGGATGCCATTTGGGACACAGCCAAGTAAAGCCACCCATGTTGGGCAACAGGTAACAGCGTGGCGCAGCTCAGTGCTTCCCAGCCAGCTTTGTGGTAAGGTCAGGAGGAGGCTGGTGGAAATAGGAGTGTGTTCACATCACGCCACCCTCTGTCACACTACCACACCACCACCAGCCTGACTCATCAGAGGAAATCAACAGAGCAGGACTGATGGATTCTACCACTATCTGTATATAATCATCATGTCATTTATTATACCCAATTTATATCAGTATATTGCCACGTCTTTCCACATACTGATGTGATTGTGGAAGACTAACATTTATGTTTTTTCCATTCAAAAAGCAGGCTTTAGGAAAGTAAAGATTGAGTAGTAAGAAAGGTCTGGACCACTCAGCCTAGCCTTATATGGATGACAATGCAAGCAGCTACACTCATTGCATAATGTCTTTTTTCACGTTTTTGCCTGAGTAGGTTTGTGGCGTTTTGTCACGTCCAGGCATGAGTAAGCAGACAGGGCTTCCAGTCATGTTGACTTCCTCGCAACCATTCAGAGCATAGAGGTGACTAATAATAACTATCTGCAAGGGTGTGTGTGTGTGTGTGTGTGTGTGTGTGTGTGTGTGTGTGTAGGTTCCTGTCAATGTCTGGACCAGCCTGATCACTAGAAGTAGACTTTGATTTCGGACGTTTGAAAAGGTCCTGAGGACCTCCATACAGTGCTGTGAACAAATATTTGCCCCCTTTCAAATGCTCTCTATTTTTGCACATTTCTGGTACTGAATGTTATCAGATCTTCAACCAAAACCTTATATTAAATAAAGGGAACCTGAGCAAACAAATAACACAACAATTACATACTTATTTCATTTATTTCCTAAACAAAGTTGTGCAACACCCAATGTCCCTGTGTGAAAAACGAATTACCCCCTTACACTCAATAACTGCTTGTGCCACCTTTAGCTGCAATGACTCCAACCAAACACTTCCTGTAGTTGTTGATCAGCCCCTCATGTTACTGTGGAGGAATGTTGGCCCACTCTTCCGTGCAAAGCTGCTTTAACTCAGGGACATTTGTAGGTTTTCAAGCATGAACTGCTCGTTTCAAGTCCTGCCACAACATCTCAATTGGGATTATGTCTGGACTTTGACCAGGCCATTCCAAATCTTCACATTTGTTGCTTTTTTTGCCATTTTCATGTCGACTTGATTGTGTTTTGCATCATTGTCTTGCTGCTTCAGGTTCAGCTCACAGACAGACGCCCTGACATTCTTCTGTAGAATCCTCTGATACTGAGCAGAATTCATAGTTCCTTCTATTAAGACAAGTCGTCCAGGTCCTGAGGTTACTAAAGCTTCCCCAAACCATCACACTACCACCTCCATGCTTGGTATGAGGTTCTTACTGTGGAATGCAGTGATTGGTTGTCGCCAGGCCCAATGGGACCCTTGTCGTCCAAAAAGTTCTTCCAAGAGTCTTGATGATCATCCAGGTGCTTATTGGCAAGCTTGAGTCAACGTTTTGGACAAGATGGGTCCTATCATACCTCCCCGGAGTTTGTGTTAAATGCTCTACAACAAAGCTTTCTTAATGTCCAACAAGTGTTCTCTGCCCTTAACCTTGTTCTGAACACCTCCAAAACAAAGGTCATGTGGTTTGATAAAAAGAATGCTCCTCTCCCCACAGGTATGATTACTACCTCTGAGGGTTTAGAGCTTGAGGTAGTCACCTCATACAAGTACTTGGGATTACGGCTAGACGGTACACTGTCCTTCTCTCAGCTCATATCAAAGCTGCAGGCTGAAGTTAAATCTAGACGTGGTTTCCTCTATCATAATCGCTCCTCTTTCACCCCAGCTGCCAGACTAACCCTGATTCAGATGACCATCCTACCAATGCTAGATTATGGAAACATAATTCATAGATCAGCAGGTAAGGGTGCTCTCGAGCAGCTAGATGTTCTTTCTATTCGGCCATCAGATTTGCCACCAATGCCCCTTATAGGACACATCACTGCACTCTATACTCCTCTGTAAACTGGTCATCTCTGTTTACCCGTCGCAAGACCCACTGGTTGATGCTTATTTATAAAACCCTCTTAGGCCTCACTCTCCATATCTGAGATATCTACTGCAGCCCTCATCCTTCACATACAACACCCATTTCTGCCAGTCACATTCTGTTAAAGGTCCCCAATGCACACACATCCCTAGGTCACTCGTCTTTTCAGTTCGCTGCAGCTGGCGACTGGAACGAGCTGCAACAAACACTCAAACTGGACAGTTTTATCTCAATCTCTTCATTTAAAGACTCAATCATGGACACTCTTACTGACAGTTGTGGCTGCTTTGTGTGATGTATTGTTGTCTCTACCATCTTACCCTTTGTGCTGTTGTCTGTGCCCAATAATAATTGTACCATGTTTTTTGCTGCTACCATGTTGTGTTGCTACAATGTTGTTGTCATGTTGTGTTGCTACCATGCTGTGTTGTCATGTGTTGCTGCCTTGCTATGTTGTTGTCTTAGGTCTCTCTTTATGTAGTGTTGTCTCTCGTCGTGATGTGTGTTTTGTCCTATAGTCATGTGTTATTTATTTATTAATTTTTTTATCCCAGCCCCTTTCCCTGCAGGATGTCTTTTGCCTTTTGGTAGGCCGTCAACTGACTTGCTTAGTTAAATAAAGGTTAAATAAAAAATGAATAAAAAATGTTATCATGATTTCTGCAAAGTGCACCTTTAACCCTGTAACCAAGCGGAAATAACCCGGTAACCAATCAGAGTTAATGCGTCAAAAATAGACGTACATCCATAATACGTCAAATTTCGAAGGGAAACTATGAGATCTTGTTGCAGCTTGATCACTATAAATATACTTTGATTTCGGACCCTGGAGTAGACACAGAGACAAGGAATGCACGCAGACACACACACATACACACTATCACACACGGAGGCTCACACACACGCAGGCACATAAGTACACACACCCGTCTGGCGACACTCTCCTAATGGCCGCCAGGATTTATTGTGAAAACAAAGAGCTGCACGCTTTAATAATTCTGAAAAAGACTGTTCCCCGAAAAAGATCTTCTCACACCATACTAAACCAGAAACCACTATTACCTCAACAAACCTATCGTACCTGAACACCTCAATGTCAAACAACTATATGTCTGACTGTATCTCAGCAGCTGACTACACTCTCACACAACTGACTACAACACAACTGAGCTTTCTTAGTGAGGCTACGACACATCAGTGATGTTTTACTCTAACAAAATGACTGTACTTGAAACAAGAAAACCACAGCCCACAATAAACCTAACCTATCGGTATCAGCTCAGAAACACCTGTAGAATTCATCTGTACTTCCAGTATGTGAACCAGCCCTTCCTGTGATGGGTTAAACTTAACTCTGCCTTAGTCTGGCTGTTAATTCAAAGAGACTGGGTAATAAGGACTGTGAAGTGGCCTCCTCTACTCTTCTCTTCTGTTCCGTGACGTGAACAGTCCACTTCTCTGGCTCTCCCTCTTCAACCAATGGCCAATGAGGCCAGACGTGAAAACACAGGGCCTCCACAGTAATGTAGTTATAATGATAATAAAGAGACAGGCTGTCAGGGCCAATACCTCAGCAGGGTCACTGGTCAGCCTCTGATGAGAAAAGATGTCTGCCTGTCTGTCTGTCTCCTTGCCTGCCTGTCTGTCTGCTCCTCCTTCCCCTATATTTATAACCCTGGAGTGGAAACTCAGTTGTCAAAACAAGACTAAACAGCCACAGCCAAGAATAAAATAAAAATTCTAACAAAAAGGACAGACAAATAGTGTGAACACAACAGGCAAGGTCACAGGGGGAGACGTGTAAACAAACACCTCAGGATGGAACACAGGAACGGCTTTTCCGGAGAAATCATCATCCAAATAAAGAAAGAGTGAAATGTTTGTCTGGCCACCCTTCTGACCCCGTCCGTATTCACAGAGTCTTAGAGCAGGAGTGCTGATCTAGGATCAGTTTGACCTATTAGATTATAATGAATAAGATTACATGGATAGGGAGGAACAGATCCTAGATCCTAGCAATCTGAGACACTTTGTGACAAAGCAGGAAGAAGGAGGCAGCAGCGCTTAGCGGAGACAGGGGGAGGGTGAGAAACAGGCTGAGTACTTCAGGAGTAATTATGATACAGTTTGACAAGTCTTTGTAAATGATATGGTAGTATATTACCGCAGGTATGACTATCACACCTTTACCACGCAATGTGAAGTAAGTATGATTTGATTGATTTGAAATAGAATTACAAGACGTTGTACAGTAACACAACCATAACATGCCAGGAAAACTGTTTGACGAGTAACAAATAATTATCATTCATTTCACAATTCTGATAACTTAATCAACATTTTGTGCAAATGTTTCAACACTTAGAAAAATGGCCAAATGAAAATCAAAAACCTTTCTTCTTCCTTGAAGTTTATGGGCTAGCATTATGCTAAGAGCTTGGGGCCATTTGGCAAAGGATTACAGTATAGTGAATGAAAAACATGAAATGCAAATAACAGCATCACTCTCTTTGTCTTTCACTGGGGGGATATTCCCAACATCATTTTCCAGCTGTCAATAAACATCAGTGATCTAATTATA